>NC_090726.1:11784238-11796738 GCF_036898095.1 Palaemon carinicauda | reverse complement strand
CAAATCACCTCGAGTATAGTACTAGTAGGGATTATATTCTGTGAAAACAGAGTCATTAAACCTAAGCTGGTAAGTTAATGTCATTCTCTGATTGATATTTACGCCAAGACTATTTTCCTTTTTAATGATTAGTCGACATTCAATATAGTTTATTGACTGGAATTCGTTTTGACCAAATGATTTTGAAAAGGCCATCCATATATAAGTGTTCTGATGTTTATAAAGACTAGATTTGATCAAGAATGATCCATATTCTAGAATATCTAATATATGTATAAATAGATAAACTTTGGTATATATAAAAGCTTGGTTTAAACGTAAAAAAAAATTAATTATATATCAGTTTAACAATAAGCAAGCCTGTAAATTTTGCCTATGATAATAAAAACGGGAAAGATACTTCTAATAATTAGAATAATAACTATGATAATAACAAAAGAATTTGTTGTTAATACATAAGAAATCCTCATAAATAACTATTATATTAAAAAAACGAAAAGAAATTATGAGACCCAAAAAAAAAACTATCGATTTACTATTTGTCCCACACCAATTTTCTTGTGGGTGATCGAATTTTATGTTAATATTATTTGGATTTACTGTTCGCCAAATCCTTCAGAGAGAGAGAGAGAGAGAGAGAGAGAGAGAGAGAGAGAGAGAGAGAGAGAGAGAGAGAGAGAGAGAGAGAGAGAGAAGGCATCGTTCAGAATCTGTTTAGTGTTTGTCACAATTAGATAATTTGGACTTAAAATAGGAACTTATGTTGAAAAGTCCCAAAAATACAGCTTTTAAGAAATCGATGACCTCTATTTTCTTTTTAACAGTAGCATCAACAAACAAAAAATCCCTATAACATTGGAGGAAGCAAAATGCTTAATTTCGTCATGGTATTTCATATTTGCCCACTCATTTCTGTGCCCTTAGCTTAAAATAATGTAGTTACTATTGAATTCAAATTTTATAATAGGTTATCTTAAGTTTTCTAACGAAGTAAAGAAAAATACTAATGAAATAACTATCATATCAGGTTATTTATTCAGCTCTATCTATCTTAATTTTTCATTATTTCATCGCCAAACAAAATTCAGTTAAGCTGTAATGGAGATCCTGTCATTAAAATCCTACGAGGCACCCACATCATTTCTTGCACCTTCTTCCTTTCCGAGTCGGAGAGAAAATTGCGAAGGAAAAGATTTGTTGCTGCAAAAAGGAGAAGGATCTGCCGCAGATGGCGCTTCCAAAATCGCATCGGTCTTCTGGAAGGAAATCAGGACCTCCTGGAATCCAGCCTTCGGCTTTTGGCGGCAGCAGAAGACAGGTTCCTCTGAGAAATCTTCTGTTTTCTTCACTGGTAATTCAAGTCACAAAAGACTTGAGTGGCCCTTTGTGGTTCTCTTCTGTCCTCTCTAATTGGGGATATTTCTTCTGTCCCCTCCAATTGGGGAAGCGCTGTGGCTGCAATGTCACCTCAATCCCCTTTCAGTGGCTTGTGGACTGGAAAGGAGCAATTATCGTTGGAAGGAAAACTAAATTCCATTGGAAATATATCAAGCAATTGAGGTCATCGGGATGGGGCTTCAGGTTGAGAAGAAGAAGAAGAAGAAGAAGAAGAAGAAGAAGAAGAAGAAGAAGGAGGAGGAGGACGGTAGTAGTGCAAATGAGAGTTTTAAGATTATTTTATCTCTTTTTGAAAGAATGCGGTATCATAATAATCTTTAGATTCTAGCAACATATGCTAAATATTCATTCACATGACATAAGATGTCCATATGTAAGTATATTCTTCAAAGATATGTTTATTCACAGACAGATATAATAAAAAAGGAGGTAGTATTTCTAAGTAGTAAATGGTTGTCTTTGTTCATTTTAATCTTGTTCAATTTGCAACATGCGAAAATGATTGATCTTCAGCGAAACTTAAAAGTTCCACCAACCATAACATGAAGATTACCGAATGCAGATGTTGACATCCAAGAATTTGAGCCAAACCTTAGAGTTACCTGGTTATGCGGAATACTTTGACAATAACTATTTAAGGTTTAAAGGTTGCTCATGAATGGCAGAGGCAAGGGATAGTGACATTGCCCTTTCAAGTACGACAATGCCCTAGATACTGACCATATATACATATGATTAGCGACCAAGCCCTCTCTCCATCCAAGCTAGGACCAAGGAGAGCTAGGTATTGACTGCTGATCACTTAGCAGATAGACCTACAGTACAGCCCATCCTTAGCTCACAAGGATGAAAAGGTTGCAGCAACCAAAGAAACTAAGGGGTTTGATCGGAACTTAAACCCCAGTCTGGCGTTCACCAGTCAGGGACGTTACCACGTCGGCCACCATAACCCTTCTCATTTATCATTTTATTTTTTTTAAGTTCCCTTTGCTTATTTTTGTGTTATCTTCCTTTGTTCTAGGTTGTGTGGTATCAGTTTGTATCAGAAGGCCTATTCCAAGTGAAATGATTACAGTAATTATTCCCGAATTTGTCTCCACCAAATGATATCAAAACCAGCTTATTATTTGGCTGGTAACGACCCTGAATGGTAAAAATTAGTTTTCCGGGATGATGAAACTTAAAAACATTTTTGGAAAAAGAATGAAAATTCTTTCCCGGCATTATCGCCAGGTAAGCACTCTACTTGTTTGCCTAGAGTCAAGAGTCTATTAACTGTATTATCTCTAATTATGAGTGCGATAAAAAGCGACATTTTCTAACAACGACGAAACTCTTTTCAAAAGTTTCCAGTGAAATTCACTAGGAAATTATCGTCTCCTTTTTTCTGATATGAATATTTCATCGAGAGAGCTTTTGTCGTTGTTGGAATCATCGGAAATGAAAAATGGAAAATATATGTGATGGGAAACTGATATATTGTGAAGGGAGATACATGAGTGATTTTTGTGACAGTAGGTGCGGTATTTTGATTTATTTTCGAGGGGAGAGAAATGACATGCACAAATAATTACGCTAACATACCGAAAACAATGAAACTTAATACACCTGCCTTCGAACAACACACCCATATAATACCACATTATATATATATATATATATATATATATATATACATATATATATACATATATATATATATATATATATTTATTATATATATATATATATTCATATATATATATATATATATATATATATATATATAAAGTATATACCCATATATATTTATATATAAAGAGAGACAGAGAGAGAGAGAGAGAGAGAGAGAGAGAGAGAGAGAGAAATGTATATATATATATATATATATATATATGTGTGTGTGTGTGTGTGTGTGTGTGTTTGTGTGTATATATATACACATGTGTATGTGTTTATGTGTGTGTGTATTTGTGTATCTATGACGTTAAATAATTTAATAACCAATGTCTTGAAGCTAAATTAACGATATAAAGGATAAACTCTGATATACTATTGAAGGCAGAGTTGGAAAAGGTATATGAAGACCTTGTAAAATTCTGAAATAAATCTTCAAGAGAGATTTTGAAAGAACAGAAATATCAATGGAAGGTGCAAAAAAAAAAAAATCATTTGTTGAAGAAAATGATTAATCATTTGTAATTACATTACAGAAAAGACGATTATACACAGACGAAAAATTTTTACAAATTGTTTAGTTAGACAACAAAAAATTGGGGAGAAGAAAAGGCGTTACAGTGGGCTAAAGAACAAATAGATTTCAGAATGAAATCAGAAGGAAATTACAAGATACGCTATTTGGTTGAATATATTATAAATGATGTATAAATATCTTTCTTTGAAATTTTATGCTATAGTTGACCTTTTAACTGTAACATGGAACAAAACTTTTCAATGAATATACGTCACTTTTTATGGGAAAATAAATTAAATTATTCAAATCACATTAGAAAAATAGATATTTAGGAAGATTAGGAACATTTTTAAAATTTTAGGTAAAAATCCTGGAATAAACTTCCCAGGCATTTGCCATTTTAAAAACGAATATATTGATGTAAAGGGGTGATATTACGGTCCCCAACTCATAAAAGATAATAACACAGTAAGGTAAAAATTACTGTCGCCTGTATTTTAGTGAAATACGGCTGAGAACAGTATATCTTTACGGAGAATTTCCGATTAAAATTACTTTTTTTTTTACGATAAAGATATTCAAATGTTGAAAATATCCTAATTAAGAATGTGATTTTTTTTTCATCAGACCATCAGATGTGCTTAAATGTAACACTGCTAACAATATTCAGCAGAGACACGGAATTGATATAAACACGAGTGCAGAATTATGATACTAGCAAGATATATTTATCTAATCCATTAATTGGCAAAGGTACACTAATTTCCTTTGCTTAGGGACGAAAGCGAATAATTATCCATTAATGATGCTGTGGCTGATAGTTCTACATATGAATTTAGGTTGAATAATGATAGCTATTCTTTTCCCCTCGTCTGAAGATTGACAATGATACAATTTGTGTGTATGTGCGTGTGTGGTAATATACATACTGACATTCCAATACTTATAAACGGCAAAACTATGAGTTTAAAGGTTTGAAGGCCGTTCATAAATGGCAGATGCAAGGGATAGTGACATTGTCCTATCAAACAGGACAATGCCCTAGAGACTGGCCATATATACATATGATCAACGCCCACGCCACCCTCCTCCTAGGCTAAGACAAAGGAGGGCCAGGCAATGGCTGCTGAGGACTCAGCAGATAAACCTATAGGCTCCCTTAAACACCCACCCCACCCCTATATCCTTAGCTCCTAAGGATGGGGAGATTGCAGAAACCAAAGAGGACTAACAAGTTTGAGCAGGACTCGAACCCCAGTCTGGCGATCACCAGTCAGGGACGTTACCACATGAATAATAAGAATTAGTAATAAATACTTAATGAGTACATAGTTACTACATTTGCCTCACGTAATCCAAGTGTCATTCGTCCTAGCCTGACATGATTAGATATAGAAGGAATATTTGCATTGGTTTTTGAGAAGTGAATCCAATTATTATGGTTCTGTTTGATTATGATGACTAGGCTGTTTAACGTGCTTTTATTACTCGCTATGTCAATGTAGACCTTCCAGGGGAGAACCAAAGCTTAAACACTGGTATTTAAGACATTGTAAATGCGTGTGTATGGTTATTTACAAAATGGGTTTGCATTTAAGAGTAGCATGCCAATTTTAAATGGGCGTATACGATTCGATCAAAATAAGAGAAATTGTATTTTCTAAATTGGTAAATGATTGTAAATATTACATCTGTCTCTCTCACAAATTTCAAAATTTACGTTATAATTTTTATTGATATTTAAGATAGTCATGATTACCTTGTCTAGAAAATGAAAATGTCAAATCTATTGGACATGTCCTTTGAGAGAGAGAGAGAGAGAGAGAGAGAGAGAGAGAGAGAGAGAGAGAGAGGCAGGGGGCAGACAAACAAATAAAATACGAGAGAGACAGACAGAGAGACAGACAGAATGAGAGAGAGAGAGAGAGAGAGAGAGAGAGAGAGAGAGAGAGAGAGAGAGAGAGAGAGAGAGTTTAGTAGCGATTGACACCGCTGTATTCAAACTCGTCCTCGCTGACATGGATAGCCTTCGTCACATTCAACTTTGCGAAGAATCAAAATCCTTGGACTTTTCTGTTCCAATGGAGCGTGAACGAGAAAACTTTCATCGCAATTGAATGGATGCAAGATTGAGGCTGACATTCATCGTAGAGCGATTGTAATCAAATATCCGAAGGAGCCAATCTGCATCAGTGTCTACTGAAACCCCTTTAAGATGCATTTTGACCTTTATATCAGCTCCACAGCCTTCTAATGTTTCGCCTCTAAGGAACATGTTTAACGGTACCATTAACAAACAGGCAGTGAACCTAAGACCTTTGCTTCTAAAAAGAAATCCGAACAAGTAGTTATAGGCACAGGAACGCTTCTGCAAACCTATAACAGATACACATACTTTCTCATTATAGCATCCTTAGATACGTATTCTTGTGACATTGCTTAAGCATGCTTTCCTTTTTACAGACCCTCTCCCCATTCTAAATTGTTTGTCGATAAAAAAGTGGGTTAATATCATTTTATGATCTGTCGTAGATAATGGAATAGTTTGACACTATTTTATGTGACTATACAAGACACTTACATATACCCAGACAATTCTGGAACCAGGTCAATCCTGGAACCATAATCAGCACGATAGTAAATATCATTTCCTTCTACAGTTCTTATATCCCGGTAGCAAATTTGTTTTCCCAAACAGGAGTGCAGATTGGAGCAGGGTTTCGATAGCAGTAAACAGATTTAAAGGGTACTTCTTTATTACGGCTGCGTTAAGATTTGATGGGTAACTACTTCATTAAAGTTATGATCAGTAACTGCATTAATAAATAATAATAATAATAATTATAATAATAATAATAATAATAATAATAATAATAATAATAATAATAATAATGTCATCAGCTATGGGTGGGTCAAAAAAAAAAAAAAAAACGTAATTTCGACTGATCGACAGAAATGAAAAATTTTGAGAGGTACACAGGTGCATCATTGGCTTTGCCTAATGCAAAGAAAAGAAAACTGTGTTGGAAAAGGAAACAGCAATCAAGGTTTAGCCTGGTGCCGCAGTTAGTCATCGCTCATCTATACTTGGGATCAGGAGATGCCTTCATACAGGTCGTAAGGTCAAAGAGACAGGCGACAGTGAATTGAAAAAGCGTTAAGATAGTAGCAGACAGTAGTTAAATAATCCCGAAGAAGAGACCAAGAAATGCCCCTCACTCACTAAGTCAGTGTGTTATTAACAACGAGAAAATATAAATATTGCAAGTGGTAGTTAAATGTGTATAATTTATTGCCTTATTTTTATATCTAGTGAATTATGCAGTTTCATGCTGTAGTGTGTTGAGTATGTACATATGAATTTTGTATTGTAAAATCTATATCTATTCGGCTAAGAAACATTTTTTAATCAAGATTATTCCTATTGATTATAAAATGTCACCGACAAGTGTTCCCCTGAGATTCTAACACAAAAAAAAAAACATAAGACAAGAGGAAACTACAGAACAGCTACTAACACATACTTTCAAAGAAAATCATTATTTATTTACATCCAATCTTCCTCGGTTATATGTCTATCAATCTAGATTTTAAATTAATACAAAATTCTACAAACATCTCTTGATGTTGACAATATTGATGCACGAATCGACTGAAACTGTTAAGATCATTGTTGCTAACACAAGCATAGTTTTGAAATTCAAAGTATTCTAGTAACATTCAGTTTTAAGAACTAAAGGGTAAATATTGGCTGTTAATAACACTTATGCATAGCATGTGAGTGTGTTTATACATACATATACAGTATAAACATAGTATGGATGGCACTGACTAGTACAGCTTTAATGATCATGGCAATACTAAAACCCTTTCATCGCCTAAAGTTATTCTATATATATATATATATATATATATATACATATATATATATATAAATATGTATATATATATATATATATATACACACATACATATATATATATATATATATATACAACACTTCCCACCCTTATTATCGGGCTATTTAATCTAACCAGTGTCTGACTACTCCCCCTCTCTTTACACGAGAGGGAGAGACCAAGTAGCTATATGTCTTGCAATGCCGTTGTGAGTCACCAAAAAAAAAAGATCTCTCTCTCTCTCTCTCTCTCTCTCTCTCTCTCTCTATATATATATATATATATATACATATATATATATATATATATACATATGAATATATATATATATATATATATTTATATATATATATATATATATATACATATATATGTATATATATATGTATATATATATGTATATATATATATATATATATATACATGTGTATATATACATATATATATATATATATATACATAAATATATGTATATATATATATATATATATATGTATATATATATATATATATATGTATATACATATATATATATATATATATACATATACATACATATATATATATATACATACATATATATATATATATATATATATAAATATATATATATATATATATATATATGTATATATATATATATATATATATATAATATATATATATATATATATATATCGCCTGGCATGCTATATCATCAGTCATTGAAGTCATTTAAGATGGAGCTGGTAGAGTAGGACGGTAGATCTTGTAAAGCTTTATGAAGTCTTAAATCTTGAGGAAGCATCTCACCACTTAACATGTCTCCATTTATTATATACTGACAGATATTTCGAGCAATCAGCCTGCGACCTTTTTCAAGCGACTGTTTTTCCAACTATGTAACTACGCCACACAAATATGATTCTAACTTAGAGATAATGGTGTACAAAAGTTTAAATTTTCCCAGGGAGCTAGAAAGCTTTGTTCAAGGAAGAACAATCTTAATGATACTACATAGGACACATTGTAACTGTGGGACCATAAAGGCTGTGAATACTGTGGATAGGAATACTACGTTACACTGTTAGAAAAAAACCTTAATTTCAATCTGAAATTTTCCGTGGAAATATACAGTTTTCAGCTGTATTACCGTAAAATACATGCGACTGTAATTTCACCCTATTTTGTTATTATTTCTTCACGGGTTGGTGACCTTAATATCACTCTTTTACGTCAATATAACCGTTTTTAAACCGGTAAAAATCCTGGAAGAAATGTTGCCTGAAATTTAGGTGTTTTTTTTTTTTTTTTTTTATGCAAATTTTTAACAGTGTACCCTATTCCAGAGAGATAGCTGGAACATCAAACCATCAAATTATCAGGAAGAAAGCTTCGCTCGAAGGGGATCTGAATCAGGAATGAACGGGCTTTGGGCGTCCAGATTCTTCAAGAGGACGAGAAAGCCTCCCTATTTAAATTGCCCTCAAGAAAAGACTCCGAACACCGCATATCTGGGATTAATCACTTTATCAAAGAAGGGAGATGGATGAGTCACACTTGCAATCCTATGCAGATTTGAGAAAGAATAATAATTTGTCCTTTTTCATTCATTGTAAAGTTTAAATAGCCTTAAATTGTCTATCTTTCGTGGCTTGAATGCGCTTATGGATATAGATATGTGTATACGTATTTGATATATGAATGGAAACAAACTTGTTGAGAATAATCCTTCAAACAGAAGCTCGTTTACATCTTTCACAATTCATTATAAATCCATACCATAATTAAAACATTCACGTACATTGCTTTTTAATTATTATATTTTTATCATTATTGATAGATTTATTATAATTAACATTTATCATAATTAAAACATTTGTGTATATTAGTATTTAGTTATTGTATTTTTATTATGATTGATAAATATATCATGATTAACTTTTATCATAATTAGAAAATTTTGTATGTTCCATTTTAATTGTGTTTTTTTTTTTCTATTAAGATTGACAAATTTATTACAACTAACATTTATCATAATTAGAACATTTGTGTATGTTAGTATTCAATTATTGTACTTTTATTAGGATAGATAAATTTGTTTTAATTAACATTTATCATAATTAAAAAATTTTTGTATATTCATATTCCATCATTGTATTTTTATTATGATTGATAAATTTTTATAATGCATCCATAATTAAAAGCAATGTTGTTTTTAATTACATAAATATTATAGTAGGGTGTATCATTATTATATGCAATACTCACTTTTTGTTAGTAATAAGAGAATTATCTTATGAATATCAAATCTACTTATACATTCAGCTTATATATGGAATAAAAACTTCAGCCACCTCTCAACGAGTTCATGTTTTCCAATTGAAAATTTATATATTATTCCAAATTAGGAAAATTTTCTAGATTATTCAGATTTGGTGTAATATAACCGGGAGATTTGCTTATTAATCATAATATTGAATACATGCTTTACTTTGCTGATTATAGTTCATTAATTCCTTTCACTAATGAAACAGAAACGTAAAATCTATTTAAAAGGGCAACAACATATTACCTCTCTCTCTCTCTCTCTCTCTCTCTCTCTCTCTCTCTCTCTCTCAGGCGTTTTATTTATCGTGGAAGCTACTGATGCTAATCAACTAAACCTTTCCCATCTATTTTATATTTCTCTCTCCGCACAATGTTGGATTTATATGCAAAGGGAGGTAGGATATTTTATTTGCTAATTCAGAATCAATGATTATTCCCTCCCAATTAACACAACCCTTTGCTACGCAAATAATAAAAAAATCTGCATCTTTATACCCAGTGAGACAAAAATAATCAAGAAAATATTGTTTTTTTTTTTTTTTTGGGGGGGGGGGGAAATGATAATTATGTTTTTGGAAAAGAAAGGGATGACTAGGGTTTAAGGGTATAATATATTATGTGAAGTGATATTCATATACTCTAATATATGTATATATATATATATATATATATATGTATATATATATATATATATATGTGTGTGTGTGTGTATATATACATACATATATATATATATATATATATATTTATTTATTTATTTATTTCTATATATCTATAAATATATATATATATATATATATATATATTTATATATATATATATATATATATATATTTATATATATATACATATATATTTATATATATTTATATATTTATTTATTCATATAATATATATTTATATACATATACATATATATATATATATATATATATAAATAACAGTTGCCAGAATTGTTGTGAAAATGGAGCGGACACACCGTACTTGTTTCCTAGCACTTACCTGAACATAGTTATTATTATTATTATTATTATTATTATTATTATTATTATTATTATTATTATTATTATTATTATTATTATTATTATTATTATTATTATTGTTATTATTATTATTATTATTATTATTATTATTATTATTATTGAAATAAATTTCTGAAAAAAAGCCACGGAGCAATGACTTTAGTTTGTTCCGTGTATTTATCCACTTAGAAGCTCATAAACACTGTAGAGCGGAGATTTGGTAATAGAGATTAGATACGTTTCTACCATATGCAATATATGTTCAAGGATTAGTACTTGATGTGTTGATAAAGAAAATTCATCAATTTTTTAAAGATATTTCAAATTATTTTACGCATGAAAATTGTATAACATCTTCCAGGTAACCAACAATCTTTTACACTTTTATTTGCTGAAATAATCTCTTTTTGGGATTTTTTATGTATATATATCTATATATATATATATATATATATATTCATATATATATATATATATATATATACATATATATATTTATATTTATATATATATATATATATATACGAATAAATATATATATGTATATATATATATATATATATACCTATATATATATATATATATATACATACCTATATATATATATATATATATATATGTATATATATATATATATATGAGCGCAATAAACATAGAGGTAAATGTAAGAAATGTTTGTTCCCATAATAGGAAAAAACATGTCATTCAGTAATTGGCTTTGATATTACGTAAAAAAAATGAAATATCATTTGCTGTATTATAAGTTTCGTAATGTCTAAAGATTTTATGCTTGAGAAACACTACTCTCTCTCTCTCTCTCTCTCTCTCTCTCTCTCTCTCTCTCTCTCTTAAATAAAGAGTGAAGTAAAGGCCAGTAAGAGTTTCTAAATTCCCAGTGTCATTTCATATATTTGTATCTCCCTTTCGTTTATCCACCTGACCTTTCCTTCGTCTCTTGATGCCATAAATATATAAAAGAAATAAAAAAGGAAATCTAATGTTATTGAGTTTCTATATTATATAATTACCAAATATCAAATACACACCTTAATATTTACTAACTAAGATCAGTTTAGTCAAATCTACATTATTAAGATTGGTTTCTTCTCCAAACTCAGCCACTGCCCAAGACAAAATTGTTTGGGAAGATGGCCAGAAATTCATACGCATTCTCTCTTCTTTGCAGACGCCCACACAAAACGATGAAAGACGAATGGTCCCTCCCCAGACAGATATAAAGGATTTTGATTTATCCTGTGGCTCTCTTGCATTCTTTCCTCGTTTTTATCCTATGCGAGGGTCTAATCCAAGAAGGTGGACAAAACAGAGCGAGAGAATATCTTTATATAAAATTGTAATAGGATATGCAATATATATATATATATATATATATACATATATATGTATATACACACTTACACACATACATATATATATATATATATTTATATATATATATATATATATATATAGTTTGTGTGCGTGTGTTTGTGCGCGTATGTAAGTGCATATGACTATATAATAAGTTTTTCTTTTGTGATTCTAATATATATGAAACCAATAGTAGCCCAATTCAATTAATTCTTGAAGAGTTAGGCATTCATTTATCGATATTATACTATATATATATATATATATATATATAATATATTATATGACTATGGCTCTTAAATCAAATTCCAGCATTCTGTGATATTA
>NC_090726.1:11761738-11779238 GCF_036898095.1 Palaemon carinicauda | reverse complement strand
CTATGTAATCAGTACTTGTTTTTCCTTTGTTCCTGGTTTATTTTTCTCATAAGATAAAACTATTTCTTACTCACCTCAGGATATACTTGACGGAATTAGGTAGGTTTAATTCAACGTTGCAAAATAAACTATCTTTTTAAAGACAGCTGATTTTCTTTGGAAAATTCAGGTAACCATATTGGACAGCCAATATGTCTAATCGGAAGATATCAATGAAAATAGATTTGGAAAAGTTGATTACCAAAGTTCAGTAAAGAGAAACAACAGCAATAGGAGTCAGAAATATAATCATAAACTCCCACAGAGGGAAGTAGCCTACAGGTGTTTGACGCCTTGGTCAACAACGAGTTCTTTAACAATAATTACTTTTCTTTCATTAATATGCAGCTCTTCTAGGAGAAGGTCACTCCAAAATCAATCCATTGTTTTCTAGTCTTGGGTAGAGCCATAGCATCTGTACCATGGTCTTCAATTGTCTTGGGTTAGAGTTCTTTTGTTTGAGAGTGCACACTATTTTATCTTATTTCTCTTCCCCTTGTTTTGCTAAAGTTTTTATAGTTTTTATAAGAGATATTTGTTTTAATGTTACTGTTTTTAATATTTTATTTTTCCGTTTCCTTTCCTAACTTGGCTATTTCCCTGTTGGGGCCCCAGGGCTTATAGCATCCTGCTTTTCCAGCAAAGGTTTTAGCTTAGCAAGTAATAATAATAATAATAATAATAATAATAATAATAATAATAATAATAATAAAGAATGCGGACATTTTATTTTAACGGCTTAACAAAAAAAAAAAAAGGGGGTAGCCTGTTCAAGTCTCGTCAAAGAGGTTTAAATGGTTTAAATGCCACTCATGAATGGCAGAGGCAAGGGACAGTGACATTGCCCTATCGATCAGGACAATGTCCTAGAAACGGACCATAAATACATAAGCTCCGCGCCCAAGCCCCCTCTTCACCCAAGCTAGGACCAGGGGGGCCAGGCAATTGCTGCTGATGACTTAGCAGATTAACCTTTAGGCTCCCCAACCACCCATCCTTAGCTCACAAGGATGGTTAGGATGCAATGACCCAAAATGCTAACGAGTTTAAGCGGGGCTCATACAACAGTCTGGCGTTCACCAGTCATGGACGTTACCACATGGCCTCCACAGCACATGGCAAAGATCCTTTAAAGGATACGACATTTCCTATTTCAAGTTGTTTTGTTGTACTTCATTTGCGTGCTTGCCTGTGGCTATATAGACGAGTTAGGTTTACTTGGGACGAAGGTGGGTTGAGTGAAACCTTGAGAAAACTCAAAGTATAAATGTAAGTAGATCAAGAACATTGGCTCCTCTACATCAAGATCTTTTTATCCATTTTGTCCCTTTAACTGCGTATTACTCAATTACCTTGAGTATATGTTCTAATTTTATCATTCTGCAATATTGTTCTCGTGGCTGGTTTTCAGCAGATGACTGTCATCTTAATTTGTCGAAAAAAAGCAAACAGTCTATTAAATTCATTACCCCTGGTTAAGACCCAAATCTCTGGCACCGTCGTCATTTAGTTATTTGTATATGTTGCAAAACACTTATCATAATTCATAATATCCTTTTCATTCATTTATTCCAAGACTGTACCACCCAGTACGTGAAAAGAGATATGCAGTTAATTCCAACCATCTTTCCTTCTCCATCATACGGACCATTACTTCACTGCTCATCCATTTTTCTTTTTCTTTTTTTTCTCTTTTTTTATGGCTAAAAGTGTTGAATTGTCTTCCTAAATTTGTAGTTGAATTGGTTTAACTAAAGAAGTTAAAGCCGGTTGCATTTTTTTTTTTTTTTGAACAAAAGTGCTATTTCATAGGTAAATTTTGTGTTATTTATTTAACACTTTAGCGGTGATGAGTATTAGGTATAACTTTTTTATTTCCAATTTATAGTTCGTTTGTTACGTCTCTGTTTCTTTTCCATAATTGGTTGCTTTTTCTTGGAATTGTATGATTCTGCTTTCACATTTAGGGTTTTAACTTAGCAAGTAAGGATTATGATAGAAATGCCACCCTAATCTTTAGATAAAAGTAAAAGTTAACTATTGAAAGAAGTATTTTCACCACAATACTTTGCAATATTCAATATCACGTACATTCCGCTAATGAATGCGAACCAAAGGTCTCCCTTTTAAAGTCTGTCATTGTTTTCTAGCGAAGCGTGTATCGAATGTCCAAGTTTAAAAGAAACCTCGAATGGCTTTCATCCAGAGAAGAGAGGAGAAACGCAGTGCAAATACAAATGAGAGAGAGCCGGAGACGATCTGTGCTTCCTGGAATTTCATTTCAGAGATCATTTTTTCTCTCTGTCTGTACTGTCCATTGCCTGACAAAACCTTCTGGTCTGGGTCAATGGACCTCGATGAAAATATTGCTAACGAATGATAGAATTCTCAGTTAATAGTTTGTGCTTCTGTCATTCCATAATGGTGATATGAATAAGGAAGGCGCCTTGCTTGATGGTTGGCTGTGGATATTTTATGAATAATGTGAAAAAAGAAAAAAATAATTATGTATAATGTAGTTATTATGTTACTCCCATAACGTGCAATACCTTTTCTGCAAGCAATTAATATATTTACGATTGATTCAAGACGAGGGAATAAAAGAATAGTATAATCGATATAAAATAACTAACACAGTAGTAATATATCTTATTATGTTACACTAAATTACTATAATTCTTATAACTAGGAAAAAAAAAACTCTCGTTTTAACATCATCTGATGCTCCCGGGAATTTGACGAGTATTACACACACACACACACACACACACACACATATATATATATATATATATACATATTTATATATATATATATATATATATGTATATATATATATATATATATATATGTATATATATATATATATATAAACCAACAATTTATGAAAAAGGAATTTCATTTTGAGCTTTCGATGGGACCATCTACCTTCCTCTTCCAAAAAAAGTATTTACAAAAAGGTTTATAAGAAATAGAAAAAAACATTACAGCATTCAAGGTGCTTTGTTAACATCGTTCAACGACTCCTTAACAATAGTTACATTGTTTTTGGTAATATTATCTAAGAAGGAAATATCTAAAATTACTTCGCTGAATATTAAAAAACATAGACAAACTCGTTCCTGGACCGAGCTTGTAAGTCAATTTGCTCGAAATGTCAATAAAATTTTTCTCTTATAAAATAACTGACTAAAATTTAATCAATTCCGGTCCACTAAAACACTCAAAGGTATGATGATAAGAAGGTAAAACATGTTTTCAATCGCTATATAGTATAAGCATTCAGATCAAATACAAACACAAAAAATGAAAAAATAAGTGATTACTGCGATTTGAAATAGGGTTTTATTATGAGTACTTCCCTGGAGAAAGATGATAGTGGCTAACTGCAGTGGGTATGTAGGAGAAGGAAGGATGGGAATGAGAGAGAGAGTTGGATGGTACCATATTAATACTGTTCTTTACACATAGACTACCACTCAAGCCTAAAATTAACTAAACTGAACTTACCTTATTTTTTCAACTTTTTATTTTTTTTTTTTACTTATTTTACTTTTTTGATCATCGCTGTACTCCACTCGTAACGTATAGTACTCTCGTGTTTCTTAATAACCTCATGCTTCATCATCATCATCATCATCATGTGTTTATTCTTCCCACTGCCAACCTAGTCACTAATTTTTCTAGAAACCATCACTTCTTACAACGATATTTAACTAATACAGTAAACATGTCATAAATAAAGCAAAACAACACGGGAGATGATTGGGAGATGTGTGCAGAAGTTAAAGACAATATGAAATGAACAAGTGATGCAGGCTTAAAGGACTTCCAAGAACTTGGTCATCTAGTTTTAGCATATGTAAGAGTGTTCGTATCACTATATTGTGTTTGTATCTCAATGCAAAATTTTGATCGGAGCTGGCTAGTATCTCGGAGTGCTCGTATCTTGGGGCGTTCGTAGGTCGAGGTATTACTGTATACAAACACATTGACACACACACAGATACACACACACACACACACACACATATGATATATATATATATATGTGTGTGTTTATATATATATATACATATATATATATATATATATACATATATATATATATATATATGCATGTGCTTGTGTATTTATGTATGTATAAATTACATCAAATTGTTTTAGGTCATTTACCAAAATACACTGCAATTCATAAATCGCATTTCTATATATAGTACAATTCAACATTTTATTTGATATACTTGAGTATTTTAACATTTAAGATTATACAATGATTAAGAAATTAACATGAATAATAATAATTGATTCTCTAATCCTTCAGATGATACACATTTTTTTTGCAGAATCATTCCTCCAGAAAGTAAGATCAGTCTCATTTGTCATAAATATTGCAGGATAATATATCATTAGCATATTCAATCCTAATAAGAATCACTAAACATAAGATTATACTAAGAATATGAATAAGAAAAAGTATTGGTGAAAATTCATTTGAATACAAGTATTACTCAATAATTTCATGTTTTGAAAATTGTAATTAAAAACCTTGATTGAATAGTTTTGCAGTATTTTCGAGAGACGTGACTCCTGAACGAGAATGTTTTGTAAATTTAAGAGAAAAAGCTTTTGAACATCAATGTAAGATATGTTCACTATTTTGTAATATCGTTTGAACCTAAAATTTTCAGTAAACAACATCTCTCTCTCTCTCTCTCTCTCTCTCTCTCTCTCTCTCTCTAGAGTAGGATTCGTATCCAACTTTTTTCGTTTATCATGACAAGCTACTGATGCTCACCAAACTAAACCCTATTTAATTTATTTTCTATTCCTCTCTCCACCCGGTGTTGAATTTGTATGCAAAGGGAGGTAGGATATTTTATTTGCTGAATCACAATCAGTGATTATTCCCGCCCAATCAACAAAACCCCTGGCTTAGCAAACAATGTACAAATTGCTTCGTTACACCAAGCGAGCTACAAGTAATTTTGAAAAAGAGAATTTGTGTTTTATTCATGCAGGAGAAGGAAAATAGTATACATGTAGAGTAGATGAAAACAATTATTATCCTACAGTTTTATTTCATCTTTAAAGCAATTTTCCTTTCCCTTTCCACCAGTTACCTAATTTTTGCACAATTTAATGTGGTTTTTTTTCACATAAAAATATGAACCATTATTTTAATGGATTAATGTCTGGATTTTCTTATTGGCGAAACCACTCAAAGACAAAAGCTTATGACCGGCTGGGAGTCGAACCATGGTCTAGGGTCAATAAGATAATCCAGACATTAACGTACTAAAATAAGTGTCTTATTGGAATATATATATATATATATATATATATATGTATATATATATATATATTTAAATATATATATATATATATATATATATTTAAATATATATATATATATATATATATAAATATATATATATATATATATATATAAACATATATAAGTATATATACATATACACATATATAAATATATATATATATATATATATGTATGTATATATATATATATATACATATATATATATATATATATATATTTTATATGTGTGTATATGTATATATACTTATATATGTTTATATATATATATATATATATATATTTATATGTGTGTATATGTATATATACTTATATATTTTATATATATATATATATATATATTTGTACGTGTGTATATGTATATATACTTATATATGTTTATATATATATATATATATATATACATATATATATATATATATATATATATACATATATATATATATTTCTAACTCATACTTGGGACCGGACGCCAACCCCATCTAATGAAAGGACAGGTCGCTTCCAACCATGCTACGAGAGGCCATAAGAAAAGTTGGAACCTAAGTGCTAATCTGCAGTTCAGGATTTACCTGACGAGACATCCGTTTCTTACCAGCGAGTTTTCCCCGACTTCCCAGCCCACTAAGTGACACAATTGATAGTAATTATGTCAAATTACCCCTAATGAGTCAATATGGATAAATATCAACACAACATCGTGCTCAAATAGAATTATATTTCTACCTCATACTTGGATCGAACGCTAGCCCCTTCTAATGAAAAGCCTGGTCGCTTCCAACAATGCCATGAGAGGGCATAAAAGAAGTTGGAACCTAACTGCTAACCTGCAGTTCAGGATTTACCTGACAAGACATCGGTCTCTTACCAGGCCCACCGCGTGACATAATTGATAGTAATTCATTCAAATTACCCCTAACGAGTCAATATGGATAAATATCAACTCGCTGGCGAGAGACTGATGTTTCGCCAGGTAAATCCTGAACTACAGATTAGCAGTTAGGTTCCGACTTCTTTTATGGCTTCTCGTGGCATGGTTGGAAGCGACCTGGCCCTTCATTAGAAGGGGCTAGCGTTCTATACCAAGTATGAGGTAGAAATTTTATTTTTATTCGAGCACGATGTTGTGTTGATATATATATATATATATATATATATACAAATATATCATTATATATGTATATGTATATATATATATATATATATATACACACATAAATATATATATATATATATACATTTTGGAGTAGGGAGACACGTTCTGTTTTTTCATTCATTTATTTGCGCCGACGTTTCGTATCACCTTGATACATTTTCCAGGCTGAAACGATTACAAATCAATTGTGTATAAGTAAAAAGATACACACAACGTTTACCAACACCAAAATTAAAAAGCTTTTAATAAATTAAGAATAAAAACAGAGTAAAAACAGAAACACAGAACAACAGTGAAAGGGCTTGGAGCGAATATAGAGAAACAAATTAATTCAATAATAATTATAATAATAATAATAGAAAAATATATAATAATAATGATAATAATAATAATAATAGTAATAGAACGAACAAGACACCTACCCACAGCGGTAGCGTAAGGAGAACTGACATGAAAAATTGTTATGGAAGGGAGTGTAAACAAAACAACAGGTAATTAGGCAATAAACAATTGGATGGAAGACGACTGGTGGTTAAGAGAAGGTACAGTTAGCTTAATCATTATTGATTCAAGGGTGGTTAGTTCATCTATATGTCGGGTTCTTCCTATTATATTAAAATGACTGGTATCTATGTGTGTTTTGCAACTTTTACTGTGATTTCTTATGTTTGATTGTTCTGGATTTGATAGTCGACAACCCGTTCTATAGCTAATTCCCTGATGAGAGGAAACTCGGACTTTTAGCAGCCTCCTGGTGCTAAAAGTCCGAGTTTCCTCTCATCAGGGAATTAGCTATAGAACGGGTTGTCGACTATCAAATCCAGAACAATCAAACATAAGAAATCACAGTAAAAGTTGCAAAACACACATAGATACCAGTCATTTTAATATAATAGGAAGAACCCGACATATAGATGAACTAACCACCCTTGAATCAATAATGATTAAGCTAACTGTACCTTCTCTTAACCACCAGTCGTCTTCCACCCAATTGTTTATTGCCTAATTACCTGTTGTTTTGTTTACACTCCCTTCCATAACAATTTTTCATGTCAGTTCTCCTTACGCTACCGCTGTGGGTAGGTGTCTTGTTCGTTCTATTACTATTATTATTATTATTATCATTATTATTATATATTTTTCTATTATTATTATTATAATTATTATTGAATTAATTTGTTTCTCTATATTCGCTCCAAGCCCTTTCACTGTTGTTCTGTGTTTCTGTTTTTACTCTGTTTTTATTCTTAATTTATTAAAAAGCTTTTTAATTTTGGTGTTGGTAAACGTTGTGTGTATCTTTTTACTTATACACAATTGATTTGTAATCGTTTCAGCCTGGAAAATGTATCAAGGTGATACGAAACGTCGGCGCAAATAAATGAATGAAAAAACAGAACGCGTCTCCCTACTCCAAAATGTTTATGCTTGAGTAATTGCTCCTGTCTCCATACTTATATATATATATATATATATATATATATATAAATTATATATATATATATATTTATATATATATATATATATATAATAATAATATATATATATATATATATATATATATTAACAGCATTATTGTTATTATTATTATTTTTATTATTATTATTATTATTATTATTATTATTATTGTTATTATTATTATTATTCTAATTATTATTATTATTATTATTATTATTATCATTATTATTATTATTATTATCATTATTATCATTATTATTATCCACAATGTTCTACCTAGGGCCGTATGAACCCCAGCATTACAGATATAATGATAGTAATAATTCAAAACACCTTTGCCTCAAATGTCATGGCCAGAGAGAGACAATGACTTCAGAATATGTTAGGAAATTAATTCGTATTTCCGGAGCATCAAAACGATGTCGGATTATAAGAGATGACATAAAGTAAGCCTTGGATATTTCATAGCCAGAAATTCCAGCAATTCTCCGTATTCGAATCTAAATGCTATTTCTGTTGCAACCAGAAGTCATACTATATATGTTTGTAATGTTATGTATTTTATGTGTTTTATTATAAAATGTTTCCTTTTATCGTTTGGTTGTATAAATTCACATTAAATAGATATTTAAGTAAAATCAAATCTCATACACCAAAGGTCATACACACATCTTACACATACTCACATACGTTAAGGGAATACCTCAGCAATGTGAAAGCGGCTGTTCATTGCATTGATCAGCAAAGCAGCATTATACTCAATTTTTTTAATGAGGCGCATTTGCACCGACTTGCAGTAATGCGCTTTAAGCTCGAAAAACTGTCCTGATATCTGATTGGTTAGAATTATCTTGTCCAATCAATCAGCGATCAGGAAACTTTTCCGACCGAAAAGGGTACCCTTGTTAGTCGGTGAAAATCTGCCTCACTAAAAAGAATTTACTATAGTTAGGGCCACCATTGTAGGGTTGTTTGCAGTGAGCGAACAGACAAATATGTCTCATTCTCACTAATTGGAAGTTGCCGTAATTTTAGAGATACAAATATCACCAGTATGTTTTAAAAATGTACAATATATTAATTATCCTAGTAGTCTTATTTTCTCATTGCACAAACTGATGTGCGTTTTTGTATCCAAACGCTCAAGTATTTATTCTGAATTTAGAAGAAACAAATAAGAAGAAATTCCAGGATGCCCGAGAGCATTTGAGTAACACAGCACGTTCGTTCATTAATGCATCATTAGTGAAAGAGTTAATAAAACAGTAAATTCTTTCTTTTTCTCATAAAACATCCTTATAGCATTTAGGTCCATAATTTCAAAACGTAGGTTTCATTTTTTCGTAATGAAATTAAATCTATAATTGATGTACAGATGAATGATATCAACCAGACCAATACCGGATTGCTTTACCGCTGATGAATCACGGTGGGATTTAGGAAATCCTTGTGTAATCCCTAACAAAACACAGCATTGAAGATAGAATGCAAACAATCACTATAATAGTCCTGATTGGAAAAGGAATAATAAGCTTCAAACCATATTCCTGGATTAAGTATTGGAGAGTTGGCCCAGGATCGAGTCCTCTTCAGTGGAAGTACAAATTTCTTAAATGGCTAAGAAAAGAAAAGGAGATACAAGTCTCTGAGCATTATGATAAAAAACACTCGTATACACATACTTTACACACACACACACACACACATATATATATATATATATATATATTTATATAAATATATATATATATATATGTATATATATATATATATATATGTATATATAAGTATATATATATATATATACATATATATATATATATATATGTATATATATATATATATATATGTATATATATATATATATATATCAATATATATATATACATTAATATATATATATATATATATACATATATATATATATATATATGTATATTTTATATATACATATATATACATATATATATATATATATATCATAAATATAGATATATGTATGTATGTATATATATATATATATATACATATATAGATATAAGTATATATATATATATATATATGTATATATATATATATAAATATATATATATATATATATATACATATATATATATATATATATGTATATATATATATATATATATACATATATAGATATATGTATATATATATATATATATATATTGTTTAAATTACGGACCAATAATAATAATAATAATAATAATAATAATAATAATAATAATAATAATAATAATAATAATAATAATAATAATAATAATAATAATGATATTTCTACTGTTGTAGGTACTAGTATGGCTAAAAATCTATCAAATAATAGAATTTATGGGAAAAATCAGTTTAAAGATAATTTTGAATTATGAATCCAAAAATAAAAAAATATTCTGGTACGTTTTTTTACAATTACATCTCAAATATTTTGAATTCATATTCATTGAAGTATCTCAGGATATAAAAGCATAAGAGATTTTAGGTATTATAAAATGTACATTAATTCTGCGTAAAAAAAATTCTTAATACCTAATTATTCGTTGTTTGCTTAATTATATTTTTCACTCCATCACACGACTGATATTGAAAATATCTTATATCTACTCAAGACATTGTCTCTTAAAGGTTTAAAGGCCGCTCATGAATGGATGAGGCAAGGGACAGTGACAGTGCCCTATCAATCAGGACAATTCCCTAGAAACTGACCACATTACATACGATCAACGCCCAAGCTTCCTCTCCAACCAAGCTAGGACCAAGGAGGTCTAGGCAATGTCTGCTGATGACTCACCAGATAAGCGTATAGGCTCCCCGAAACCCCCTTTAGGGTGCAGCGACCAAACAAACAAACGAGTCTGAGGAGGACTTGAACCGCAGTCTAGCATTCACCAGTCAGGGATGTTACCATCTGGGCCACCACAGCTCTTGCGATAGTAGAGTATTTAGCAAATCATGGATGATATGTCACTTTAAATTTTTGCATTTTTCATGAAATACTCAAGACCATCGATCAACTTGGAACCATTTTCTATCAATATCAATAACAGTTTGACAAAAAAACGAAAACAATTAATCGGAAACTGCAAAAACTCCCTTTCAACCATCAGCAAAATTTTCGTCGAGGTCCATCGACAAAGATCACAAGGTTTCAACAGGCAACGGACAGTACTGACATCGGACAATATTTCTATAATGAAATTCCACGAAGTGTCGAAGAGTCTCGCTTTCTCATTCGTATTTGCACTGTGCTTCTCCTCTTCACTGTGGATGAAAGGCCTTTCACGTTTCTGACTTTGGTATTCGATACACGAATCACCAGATAACAATGAATGCCTTTAAAAGTGAAACCTTTGGTTCGCAATCACTAGAAAAAGCTACGTGGCTGTGAATATTGCAAAGCATTCTCGTCGAATGTTTATTTCTATAATAAAATTTTAGTTTTATCAAGATATTAAAATACCATGAAAAGATTGTATGGGTTAATCCATGTTTAAGATTAACAGTTACGTTTTGCATATCAATAAGTGGTTTTATATTCATATAATCCCATGCTTGAAAACAAAAAGTTGTGCTCTTAATGACATTAATAATTGTCATCCCAGTTATGAAGTGTTTGAGTGTGTGTGGGGGGGGGGGGAGTTCTTCGCTATTAAAAATTTGCATTAAATAAAACAAAAAGGTAAATGTTTGGCAGCATTTATTCCAGGAATTTTCCGGTTTAAAAAACGGACATATAAACTTAAATGATTGATATTGTGGTCACCAACCCGTAGAAAAATAATAACAAAGTAAGGTAAAATCACGGTCGCCTGTATTTTACTGAAATACGGTTGAGAACAATATATTTTTATGGAGAATTTCCGATTCGAATTAGGGTTTTTTTCTAAGTGTTGTTTTGAAAGTTTCTATATATAAAGTTGCTTAGTTGATGGATGAGATATTTTAAGACCTTATTCATCGCACTCCTTGGCAAGTAATAGACGACGATAGCAACGGATTATCTCTTTGATGATTCTACGAATGTTCCGTGCGCTGTAGACTTTTGAGTCCTATAGAGAGGGTTTACTCGTAGTTCGTCTTTATTGTCTGATAGGACTCCTCTTAAAATCCTTTCGAAGTTCGTGGGTTGTTCTATTGAGTTCCTATTGGACGGAAGCTTGATTCAATAATGGCATTGGCTCGTGTTTGTGACCATTGCATATTCCATGTTTTTTTTTTTCTCTCTCACTGTTTGAAACTGGTTGCTAAGGAACTTTACTATAATAATAATAATGATAATAATAATAATAATAATAATAATAATAATAATAATAATAATAATAATAATAATAATAATAATAATATTACTACTATTATTATCATTACATTTAATAATAATAATAATAATAATAATAATAATAATAATAATAATAATAATAATAAAATATGCGTTTTGGTAGGAAGTCCTCTTTTATGCAAATTTTATTGAAGAAAATGGCAGCCTCAATGGCGTTAATTTTTTGAGACCTTTTCTATTGATGTAACTTTCTTCCTATTACTAGTACTGCAATTTGCCAGTAACTAGGCTAATTTCATTATTAGAGAAGATAGGAATATTCATCAGTAAATGAATAAATTATTTTACTTCAAAGAAGGTGCCCTTCACGAATCATATATCCAAAAGGACGGTGTTTCCATAGGATAACCACCGTGAGTTCTTTTCACAAACTCCCATGTGGTATGAGTAGAAAAGCCATTTAAGACGACCTGATGGATATGTAAGGCACATTACCGACAATATGAAGCCACAGCCTCCGTGGATATCGAGGGACTCCATTGTACCTCTGGGGAGTGCAGCTTCTTGCATATTCCACTAGAGCACATCCACAATGGATGACTCCCCTTCCTGAATGTTCTTGTTGAAAACACTGATATTGGGTTCCATACGCCCGCCTACAACGAACCTTTGATTTTGTCTCTACGGTGACAGCGACTGGCCTGCCACATACAAGGCCTCTACAACCAAAGCCTTTTTAAAAAGTGATCTATCTCTCTCATTACTCCTTCTGGAAGGCTATAAATGAGGGACTGGACCGTTTATCGCAGGTCTTGATGAATAACGTGTATCCCAACAGAGATATCAAGAAAGCCCTCAACATCTTGTATGGAGTAGAACAGTGAAATAATACCAGTAATACCAGTGCAACAAAAGTACTGTAAATATTTACTTTAAAGGAATATTGCTCCATAATTACTAACAAGCCAAAAAACCATGAAAGACATCATATGGAACATTTTCTTAGTTCAAGATAACAAGTAACGTAACTTTGTAATCTATACTCAAACCGCAAACACCAAAACATTAACATTACCAAAGCTCCATCCGAGGATGCCCCGACGACTACATCGCGATAACCACAATGAAGCACTTGAAACCCCTGTCCTTTCACAAAGGTGCCAATAATGCATATTGACGAAAAAAAAGAAGAAAAAAAAATATATTAATTCCATTTCCCGAAAAGTCGCCATAAATTCATTGGCAGTGCCACTGCCAGTAATAACTTAGAATTCTGAAGGCCCTACTGATTCACCAGGAGATACCTATCGCAAAGCATTCAGGAATGGTTCCTCCTATTTAGTTTTCAAAGGCAAGCAGGCCCCCAGACCCCACGACAGCCCTTAGCCATACCAGTTCAAATAACACGGATGACGATAGCATCGATGAGCGGGACGCAAGCTTGCCTGGAACTAAGCCCCTTCCAGTGACTGCTACGCCCAATCAGAAAATAGATTCTTGTAACCGGGAATCTCACACACGTGGCTCAATCATTTACTGATATTATATATCCTCTGTACCGCATGTTTCATACAAGTTCGTACACTGTAACAGGTTTCCCTTTTTAATCTTGTCACTCGCACTTCCCTGCACGGATAATAGTTCAACCTATGTTATTATGCTAGCCACTTATTATTATTATTATTATTATTATTATTGTTATTATTATTATCATTATTATTATCATCATCATCATCGTCATCATCAACATCATAATTTTTATTGTTATTATTATTATTATTATTATTATTATTGTTATTATTATTATTATTATTATTATTATTATTATTGTTGTTGTTGTTATTATTATTATAACCATGTTTGTTAAAATAAGATCAACTATCCAATCAGGAATGGTAAAGGAAAAAAAGGCCACTATAAAGGACCATCGTTTTATTATTCAATATATATTTATCTTTCGTGATGATAAGTGGAGACTCTTAGCGTTCCACTTCCATATTTGCATCCAGAGAAAAAAAAAATCAATATTCCAATAGGATTGACAGTGACAAAGTAACTCTTGGGTCTTTCTGCCAGACAATTCACGAAAAGTATTTTATCGATTTTGGCAAAATATAGCAACTTCCTGTCCTTCAGTTTTCGTTGGTTTTTACGCATGGTTACCAACTGGAAATTACTATAATACAATTCATATGTACAGTATATATATATATATATATATATATATAAGTAGGAATAAAATAGTCAATGCTGCTATCATCATCTTTATTCGGGAGCTTTCGACATAACTTATGTCATCTTCAGCCTATCTGCAATTATCAAATGTAAAATTAATAAAATTAATAAAATCATCCTAAGTACATAGTTAGGAAGATACACTTTCGTGAATTAATCAACTAGTTCTAAAATCAACCAATCAAGGAACATGAAACCTTAAAAACTTATTACACACAACTATATAAAAGACTTAATAACTAATATAACTAGTCACCCGCAGGAGATGATGACCACCCATCCAGACCAGCAACCCACAGACCACACGGATCAATGGGTCACCGGTAACTGAACAGGTAAGCCCTCATTCAAGCTGGATTTTGTCTTAAAAATATATAAAGACTCCAAGATTCTCAGCTGGCTGACGTTACTATGTCTGTCCGTAATTTTGAAATTTTCAATAGAAATGGCATGACCAGATTTAAATGCGTGGTCATAAATAGCGGACATTGGTTTTTTACTTAACGGTATTTTGGTTCTTACCGATATCCCCATGTGCTCCGAAATCCTACACTGAAGCTGTCTAGACGTGCTTCCAGTGTAGCACTCATTACAGAGTGCACATTGAAAAGTGTATATGACACCGGAACACAAGGGAGTAGGTAGACTCTCCTTATATTTAAACAGTGAGCCAACTGAGAACTTGTTAGTAAAAATTAATTTTAAATCTATGTGGGGATAACATTTCCCCACAACACTCATAACCTCTGTTCTTAGTCTCTCCGAAACATAACCATAGTACGGAAAGGAGACATATAACTTTTTCTTACTGACTGTTTGAATTGTTAAATTTTGACTGTAAACTTTATCTAAAAACTTCTTGACTTGATTATAATAGAGGTTCAGAGGGAACCCATTGGTAATAAAAAATGATTTTAGAAAATTTTCTTCCTCATGAAACCCCAGATAAGTTGAACATACATGATAACATCTATATAACAGTGTTTTTATCGAATTAATTTTGTAGATTTTTGGTTCGGAGCTTAAAAAATGAGTGCTTAGTCCGGTAAAAGTGTTTTTTCGAAATACTGAGGTCTCAAAGGTATTATGTTTCCGAGAGACCAAGACATCGAGAAAAGGCAAAGAATCATCCTGTTCATTTTCTTTCGTAAATCGTATGTTACGATGCTTTGTATTTAAATAATCTAAAAACTGGCTTATATGATCTAAATTTTTGAAAAGTAAAAATGTATCGTCTACATATCGACGGTACAAAAAAGGCTTAAAATCCACAAGACAATCATTCAACCATTTCCCTTCACAATAACATAAAAATAAATTTGCCAAGGTTGGTCCACACGGCGATCCCATTGCTACTCCATCTACTTGCTCATATAACTTGTTATTAAACATGAATGTGGATGTAGTGGTAGCTAGTTCTAATAGTATTTTAAATTGTTTTTTACTGAAACCTTCGAAAATATCCTCTGGGTTAGGGAAAAGCTGTTCAAGAATTATCTCCAGTGTTTCTTTTAAAGGAATGTTAGTGAACAAACTTTCAACGTCGAAGCTGCACATAACATAGTTATTTGCATCTCCAACAGAATTAATCAAGTCTACAAATTCATAAGTATTTTTCAGGGTATATTCATTTATTGTGAGAGGGGCGAGCTTAGTTACTAGATGTTTTGACAGGTCATAGGAGCAGGTATTAATAGCGCTGATAATTGGTCTCAGAGGAATACCTCTTTTGTGAATCTTTGGGGCACCATACATAATACCAGGTTGCGTTCCTGTTGCCATTATTGTTGAAGCTGTTTCGTCTGACAATATGCCATCCTTCTTCCACTTACGAACCCTGTAGTTAATTTTATTCTCCATATTTAAAGTTCGAATTAAGGGGTCCTCCGACACCAACTCTCTGAACTTAGACCTATCATTTAAAATATCTTCCATTTTCCTTACATAATCAGCTTTATCCAGTATTACAATCCCATGACCTTTATCCGGTTTACTTATGATTATAGTTGGGTCTTTACCTAGATTTCTCAAGATTTCAATATCCTTCTTAGAAAAAATGGGGGAAAAAACTTTGTGTGGTTTGAAATTATAGAAAGTTCTGTATGCAATGTCCTGTATGGCTCGTTTAAAGCCACATCCATGGTCGCCATGTGGAACCTCCTTGTCAAGGTACGAATACAAATTTACAAATGCTAAAAAATGTCTATAAAAATTTATGCGAAAATGAGGCAGTTTAAAGTTCAATCCATATGCTAGTAGTCCTTCTTCCTTAGGTGATAGTTTTCGACTAGAGTGATTGAAAATAACTTTATTAGGGTCAAGTGAATCTAGTGAGTTTGTTATACCTAAAAATTTTAGTTTCTTTTCGTGGGTTTTTATAGTCTTAGTATTAACATTACAAACATTTTTAGATATATAAGATTTAAAATAATAATAATCTAAAAAACTTACAGTAGTGTTTAACTCAGTATCTAGTCTTGTTTTTTTCCTTTCCTAAATTCTTTATGGTTTTAATTTTATGATTGATTTCTATGGTCAGAAGTTTAAATTGCCATTTTCGGTACAGTTTAGAGTTAAGTAAATTACGTTTATACAGCTTAAAATATAAAAATTTGGGTAAGATTTCATAGCTTTTACATGTTTTTAAAAATTTTAAGTCTGCTTCATTCTTCCTTAATTTAATTGCAGTTCTTTCCAGTTTTCTGAATAGTTGCAGTCCTTGACGGCCATATCTTGTTAAAATTATAGTTGATAGATGGGTTCCTCTTGGGAATCGCAATTTAAGTAGGAATAAAATAGTCAATGCTGCTATCATCATCTTTATTTGGGAGCTTTCGACATAACTTATGTCATCTTCAGCCTATCTGCAATTATCAAATGTAAAATTAATAAAATTAATAAAATCATCCTAAGTACATAGTTAGGAAGATACACTTTCATGAATTAATCAACTAGTTCTAAAATCAACCAATCAAGGAACATGAAA
>NC_090726.1:11739238-11756738 GCF_036898095.1 Palaemon carinicauda | reverse complement strand
ACTTTGTTGTCCAGAGGCAGGACAGATATGGATTTTCTGCAGTTGCCTGTGATATGGCAATTGAGCAGACCGTGAATAGGGATTCGAAAACTAAGGGGGGTATGAAAGGCCGGACCCTAGATAAGGGTGCCGTGAACAGGTGGCTATTAAGTCACCATCAGCGGGCAGCAATTGCTAAGGAATGTGAAAATATGGCTGGGAAGGGAGAAACAGAAAGGGGACGGAAAGACCTGGATGAAACTCGAATAAAACATGATGAGACAGCAGTTAGGAGTATAATGTCAACCATAAACTCAATGGTTAATCCATTTGAGTATTCAGGGGAGGACCTAATTAACATTTGCTCCGGCACTGTAGCTCCATCTAATGTGAGGTCCGACCTTGAAATTACTTATGGGAAAGGGGCTGATGCTATCAAAGAATTTGAAGAGTCCAGATTGAAATCAGAGCCTGAGAAACTATTTGAGCCAATCAAATAAAAGAAATTGAAGACCTTTGCCACAGTTGCAAAAACATCAAAGGTTAATGTCGAGTCTGAAACAGTGCTACTCAAAGCCACTAATGACATGTTTAATCGCCTCCTGATTATTGGCAGGAGTAGGGAAGTAGATTTAAAGAAACTCTTGGCTTACTCATTGACACCTGTACCTTTGGCTTTGGCAACTGGCAATGGTACCTTTACTAAAACAGATAAAGCAAAGTTGATGAAGAAGTTGGAGGGTCGGGCTGAGTGTGTGAATATAGAGGACATACCTCCAGCGTCTGCTTTGGTGATTGATGGAATGGCATTTATTCAGCAGGCACAAAACATTCCAGCTACATTTGGGATGTTTGCAGACAAGCTTTTGGTTGACCTTATCCGGTTAGGTAACCAGTATGGCTGCCAAAGGGTCGACTTTGTGTGTGATCGCTATCCAACACACAGTATAAAAAATTGTGAGCGAGGTCGCAGAGCAGCCAGTGGGGCTCTATTGGTGAAAATCACTAGGCCTGACCAAAAGACCCCAAAACAGTTTAAGAAGTTCTTGGCTGAGGGGTGGAATAAAGAAAACCTCATGGAGTTTCTTTATGAAACATGGGTGAAATGTAAGCCCCAGGTTTTTGGACCTATTGCATTGGTTGTCTCACATGGAGAAAAGTGCCACTCTATAACTGTAGTTGATGGTAAAATTATGATCATTGAAGTGTCTGACCTCTTCTGTGACCATGAAGAGGCTGACACGAGATTACTGTTGCATGCAAGTCATGCTGCTAGAAACATCTCAACAGTTATAATAAGTAGTCCAGATACCGATGTTTTTATGATATCCCTAGCACTAGCTCAGGAAATCCCTGCTGATTTGCTATTTCAAACTGGTGCTGGGGACAAGCGACGAATTATCTGCATTTCCAAACTGGCTGAGAAACTTGTGGCAGAAAAATGTCGAGCTCTTCTTGGTATGCATGTTTTTACTGGGTGCGACTCGGTTAGTGCATTCAAAGGGAAGGGAAAGGTGAAACCCCTTGACATATCCAACAAAACTGTTGAATATGTCAATATGTTTGCAGAGTTGGGAACAGAATGGGAAGCATCAGCTTCCATCTTGCCCATGTTTGAGAAATTTGTCTGCACACTGTATGGTTAGAAAGAATGCTCGGAAGTAAATGTTGCAAGATACAACATGTTCCGGCTGACATGCAAATCAGACTCTTGGATGCTGCCTCCAAACCAAGATTGTCTGCTGCATCATGTAAAAAGGGAAAACTATCAGGCAGCAATTCACCGTAGGTCCCTTCAGCCAATCATGCATGCTCCATCTCCCAATGGTCATGGCTGGAAGATTACTGGTGACACGCTTGTCTTTGAATGGATGGCTGATGACCCGGCTCCCCCTAGTGTACTAAAAACTGTGAACTGCAAGTGCCAGAAAGGTGGGTGCAAGGGTGCTTGCTCATACAGCAAAATGAATCTTCCTTGTACTGACTTATGCAGGTGTCAGGTTGTGAACTGCACTAATAGGATCCCTGAGACAGAAAGTGTATCTGACCCTGGCGTCTCTGACTCTGACTCTGACTTCTCTGACTCTGATGATGAATACTAGTGAATGGTGGAGCGCTGCTTTGCAGTACAGTTCCATCTCGTGAGAAAAACTTGCAGCAATAGGCCCTACTTAATTTCTAATTCATGATTATTTGCTGTGGTGGGAAAAACACTACTTTATCTCCGAAGGATTCTTGTCAATTTTGCTAGGTTTATGAGGGTAAATTTGACTCTGGTTCTATTTTCGGTGTCCTTTTATTGTTGTTGGTTCTATTTTTGGTGTCATTTTATAGTTGTGATCTCTTAAAGTCTGTAAAAGTTGAATTTGATTTTGGTTGCACACTTAAAGCAAAGGATAATGGACATTTATGATAACCTGGAAGTCAAGTTAACAGTGTAGTTCATAATACCACCACCAGGGTGCTGTTGTTTACATTTCTATTGCATAATGTTAATCACATGTTATGATACATATGTACAACACTGTACTCATTCTTAAAAACTGTAAATAAAATGTTTTCTACTGAATATAAATCATCTTTGTGTTTTTGGTCATTTTCACTTCTGATGACTAATTGGTTACATAATGGCCTATAACTAATTAAGGAGCAACTATTTTTGCGGGAACTTTGCATATTCTGATTGTCCTGACTCCCATGGTTCAAAATCAGGTGGAATCAACTTGCCCCAAGAAAGTGGCCACGAACTCAAAAACTAAGCCCCCTACAGCTTATGCCCCATGGCCTAATTCTCTAATCAAGGAAATTTCATTTGGCAGCGCTGTCCCAAACTCGTCCCACCAACTTAACTATGCCGATGATTGTTACCTTCGTCACTTGTAGAGAGATATTATTCACAATCCATGTGTTTTGATGAATATAGGAAATACTAAATACTTTTATAATTAAACTCGGGTTGCTTCCGATAGCATATGTAAAATTCATGACATTATCTGATAATTTTTTTTATTTATAATTAGGAGATGATCGTTGGACAATTTACTTACTACCAATTCTCTAGCCTCTATCTTCCTACTGCACTTTTTTGACACACGTGGTCCTCAAATGATATATTATATTAGTCGAGACAAGGTACCTCTGATGCCATCTATTGGCGGTAAAGTAAAACTGGTTCCGATGTAAGGGAGGGGACTGGAGGAGACTGCGTTATTATGCCATTTAGAATGTAACATTATTGTTATTCTACGTAGTTTGTACTAACAATACATGTCATACCATGAAACATAATTACCTTTAAGTTTCATAAAAAAGGTAATTGAAAATTATATCAAGTTACGGCGTAATTACTTGATTGTCTTGCCGATTTCAGTACATGTTGCATATCTGGCGACCCCCTGACACCCCCAAATTTAATTAAACTAACGATTGTTTGCTGAGGAAATATTTCCCTGATATTTATTGTGAAATTTGTAATCCTTTAAGGATAAAGTTGTAGCCAGACAACAAGGAACATCAAGTTAACGTGCGTCTGTTTTATGGCAAGTTTGTGCTCAAACACCAACAGAAATTAGGTAATACGAATTAAAATAAGTGGATGATGGGTGTAATTAGCAATTTGGTATTCTACTGCCAAAGCCATATATTGGCCATGGAAATAAACAATATGTAGAGCTCATTAATCCTTGCATTCTGGAACCTTCCATGACGTCATTTCAGTTTAAACATAGCCAAATATCGCCTATTTAATTGGAGCTGAATATTATCTATACCTGCCACACATATTTCTATATAAGTATCAATCTATCACACTTTGGATAGAATCATTCACATAAATAGACAAGGGACGTGTTTTACCATCTTTTGACAGGAAGTAGAAACACTCGAATTTTACTCATATTTGGAGACGTGTGTGATTACGAGAACATGCGTTCATGGTAGAATTTTATTGTAATTAATACATCAAAAATGTATAATTCCAATAATACGATTTGTTCTTCTGATTCTTAGGCACTAAGTTATAGTTATTTTATGTAAAATATGCATTGAAATAATATATAGAGGCGAAAGAGATCGAGCTTAGCCTAAGAATTAAAAATCATACATTTAATTAAAATACATTCATGTCCTCAGCAAATAGTTGTTAGCTAATCAAAAGTCCAATAAAAGATATCAATCCTCCATAAAGTGAGCAATGTTACTTTGACCAGGGACATAGGAGCATATTTTTCGGTGGAGGGCATCTGACAGCAGATTGTAGCCACAAGAAAATAATATTTTTCTCGAAGGAATTTTATGTGATCAGTTATAATTTGTACACATTGACTATAGTGGTATATATATATATGTATATATATATATATATATATATATATATATATATATATATATATATATATATATATATATATATATATATATATATATATGTATATATATATATATATATATATCACAGCGCTGGCAAGCGCAACCGGGGAACAAACAAAAATGCTCCCAGTGCTGTTATATACGATTACGTAAACCAGAAATACCGGGTTTTCAGAAAAGTGCTTTCCGGACATAGTATAAGCTTGAAACTCTAGGATTTAGTTCTATTCAATTTAACTAGACGATCCTAAAAGTTTCAAGTCCCTATCTTATAAGGTTCGTGAAATATGACGTCAGAAATATGCAAAAAACTAGCAAAAATGACGTCAACTTTCATGTGTTCGATATAGAGTCATGGACAGATGCTTTTTAGCAAAGTTTCAGCTCTATAATCTTAGCTTCTGAATGAGCTAGATAGCTGTTCGACGTCAGGTTTTGTAGATTATGTTTTAAATTGTGTATTAAGCTATGTGGGAATGTTTTGCGGTAATCACGAAGGCTGTAGTCACGTACTTAAGTTTCAAAAGGCATCAAACTGACATCTTTAAGCGAACTTTCAACGTTTATTTCTCAGCTTCTGAATAATAAGTTATAGACATGTTTGACCTCACATTTTGAAGATATGACTATAAACTAGTTAATCAATACGCTTGCGTAAAAAAAGAGTGATATTTTACCCAAAAACCGATAAATCGGTTGAAACTTTTGACCGGGGAAACGTCTGTCTATATCCGAACATAACTTGACAACAAAACGTTTACCCGATTGAGCGGTTTAAAGAATTGATATAAAATTTTTAACCAGGTGTCGCCGGTTGCTTGCTTTTGACATTACCCATAGTCATAAAACAAAAAAATTCTGGGTAACGTACCTACAACTATAACGTTAAATAATAAAATAGCATACACGCCAACCTTTGATCACAGCACTGGCAGCATTTTTGCTTGTTGAATTGATATAAAAATTTTAACCGGGTGTCGCCGGTCGCTTGCTTTTGACATTACCCATAGTCATAAAACAAAAAAATTCTGGGTAACGTACCTACAACTATAACGTTAAATAATAAAATAGCATACACGCCAACCTTTGATCACAGCGCTGGCAAGCGCGACCGGGGAACAAGCAAAAATGCTGCCAGTGCTGTGATCAAAGGTTGGCGTGTATGCTATTTTATTGTTTAACGTTATAGCTGTAGGTACGTTACCCAGAATTTTTTTTATGACTATGGGTAATGTCAAAAGCAAGCGACCGGCGACACCCGGTTAAAATTTTTATATCAATTCTTTAAACCGCTCAATCGGGTAAACGTTTTGTTGTCAAGTTATGTTCGGATATAGACAGACGTTTCCCCGGTCAAAAGTTCCAACCGATTTATCGGTTTTTGGGTAAAATATATATATATAGGATACGGTAAATTTGGTTATTGGTTATCCCATCAGGTGAGACCCAGTTTGTTCTGTATATATTTTAATGCGAAAACACTGTTCCATCTATCACAAATCTACATCTTACTGTTAATGATGACAATCATAAACAATTATTATTACTATTTACATTCGGGCTCTGTGTCCTATAATTGTACCCCTGAATGTATTTATTTATTTTCTGACTTGAGCATTAAGATTCCCTAGGATAATTAACATATGTCTGGGTACACTGTCAACCAAATTTCCTAGTATGTCATAACACTCATCCTTCAGATAGTCCCCACTCTCTTCTGTAGGGGTCATGGAAATACAGCACCATCGACCTTGAATTATCTCGTACTTAATCCTAGTTTTGCAAGCTTACTTCAGATGCCCTTAAATTCTTAAACCTCTGCACATAGTGATTTGCTTATATAATGACACACTAATTCCTCGTCTTCCATCGCTTCTCCCACTATTATTATTATTATTAATATTACTAGCTATTCTACAACTCTATTTCGTAAAGAAGGATGATATAAGTCTAATGGCTCCAACAGGGACAAATAGCCAAATTGGGAAAGCAAATAATAAAATAAATAAGCTCTATGAGAAGTAATTCTTAAAATAAAATGTTTTAAGAACAAGAACAACTTTAAAATAGATCTTTCATATATAAACTGTAAAAACAAGATAGAATAGTGTCCCCAAGTGTACCTTCAAGCAAGAGAATTCTACCCTGAGACAGTGGAAGATCATGGTACAAAGGTTATGGCACTACCCAAGACTAGAAAACAATGGTTTGATTTTGGAATGTCCTTCTCATAGAAGAGCTACTTACCTTAGCTTAAGAGTCTCTTCTACCCTTATCAAGAGGAAAGTAGCCACTGAACAATTACAGTGTGGTAGGTAAGCCCTTGACTGAAGAAGAATTGTTTGGCCCTCTCAGTGTTGTTAGGTGTATGAGGGCAAAGAAATGACCAGACTATTCACTATATGTGTAAGCAAAGAAAAAATGAGCCGTGACTAGAGAGGGATTCATTATAGTACTGTATGGCCAATTGCCGGATCTAATAAATCTCGATTAGTGTTATCCCATTCTAAAGCACTTTTCCCCTCTCAAATTCCCATTCCACAATACTAGGCCAACGTATTTCTTCCAATACTGCAACTTCAATACCATATCTTCCAAGCTCTTGCTCAACTTCAACTATTGCACATTATCTGTAGCTTGTTCTGACGTTCCAGCATCTAAATTTGGCTGCCTTTTTTTTCAATTCATAGTTTCTAACAGACCAAATTCATTAACAGAACATCCGGTCAAATTTCCTTCTGGCGTGGTTTCTATAACAATAGGTATATCCTGGGCCAGGATATACCGCCAGACACTCAGTGGCTGATTCAACCTTAGTAATAGCAGGGGCATCACATTTAAGTAGAGAATAAGCACTTAGAATGCAAAGGTATGAATTATCATGAGATGATTCAACAGAAAACTCATCCGAAAGATATAATTCCATTTTAGTAAAATACGTCCCTCTTCTTCCTACTTTCTTATGTTCTTCTGACTGAAGGCTCTGCTCAATGGATGAAAAAAAAAAAATCAATTCGGTATTTGTTTGCAATCGACACAAGCAAAGTTCGTTACGTTTACAAAAGAGAAATCGGTCCAAAACAAAGCGGACGTTTCAGACTAAGTTTATCTCTCTCTCTCTCTCTCTCTCTCTCTCTCTCTCTCTCTCTCTCTCTCTCTCTTTCTCTCTCTCTCTCTCTCTCTCAGCATTCACTTCATTGCCTTTAACCTTTGTAAAGCTACCTATCATCATCTCTCTCTCTCTCTCTCTCTCTCTCTCTCTCTCTCTCTCTCTCTCTCTCTTTCTCTCTCTTTCTGCATGTTTCTAATTAAATGGTAACATCAAAGTAAATGAGGTTACTGGAATAGCAAAGGAATAAAACTTTTAGGCTCGTTAAATTTCGTCTATTCTTCTGGCTTCAAAGTAACCCATTCTTTTTATTTCTTGAAAATCTCACTGACTTAAATGGAAGGAAAAAACTATGATGAAGTCAAATGTTAACATATAAAATACAACCAACAGTTATATTATCATAAATAAGGTAAATGGAAAGCTCAGCATTTGTTTTTCGTCGTTATTATTATTGTTGTTACTATTGTATCTAAACCATCAAAAATAACGTAAGCTAATTTTCATTGCTTTGAATAGTTGACATTCTTAATATTTGTGTGATGTGTTAAATTTTTAGCACACAGGGAAATTTACTTCATATTTTTAGAATAAGCATGATATCAAAAATCAAGTTTGGGGTCAATTATATATAATACCTTCTTAGGAGACATTTACGAAGTCTTGATTTGCAGGATAAACAAAATCATGCCTCAAAATGTGGAAAATTCTTTTTCAACATTGGCAGGTATACTGAAGTTAGATCATAGATCAAAGATCTCAAGGATCTTTAGTCATGCATTCCTTCCTCATAGACAATACATCTGGAAGCTCTTTGATCCTTCATTCCTTCCTCATAGACAATACATCTGGAAGCTCTTTGATCCTTCATTCCTTCCTCATAGACAGCATATCTCAAAACTCTTTAATCATTCATTCCTTTTTCATTGACATTACATCCCAAAGCTCTTTGATCCTTCATTCCTTCTTAATACACAATACATCTCATAACTCTTTGATCCTTCATTCTTTCCTCATATACAATATATCTGAAAGCTCTTTGAACTTCTATTCCTCCCTCATACACATTTTATCTTAAAACGCTTTCATCCTTCATTCTTAACACTTAGATAATACACCTCAAAGCTTTTTGATCCTTCATTCCTTCCTCATAGATCATACAACTCAAAGCTCTTTAATCCTGCATTCCTTACTCATAGACAATACACCTCAAAGCTCTTTGATCCTTCATTCCTTCCTCATACACAGCATATCTCAAAACGTTTTAATCAATCATTTCTTTTCATTGACATTACATCCCATAGTTCTTTAATCCTTCATTCCTTCCTAATACACAAAACTTATCAAAGCTCTTTAATCCTTCATTCTTTCCTCATAGATATTATATCTGAAAGCTGTTTGAATTTTCTTTTCTTCCTTATACACAGTATATCTCAAAACTCTTTCATCCTTTATTCCTTACGCATAGATAATACATCCCAAAGCTCTTTGATCCTTCATTCCTTCTTCATAGATAATACATCTCAAAGCTCTTAACCCTACATTCCTTCCTCATACACAATACTCCTCAAAGCTCTTTAATCCTTCATTCCTTCCTCATAGACAGCGTATCTCAAAACTCTATAATCATTAATTCTTTTTTCATTGACATTACATCTCAAAGCTCTTTGATCCTTCATTCTTTCCTCATAGACAATATATGTAAAAGCTCTTTGATCCTTCATTCCTTCCCCATAGATAATAAATCTCAAAGCTCTGTAATCCTGCATTCCTTCCTCATAGACATTACACCTCAAAGCTCTTTGATCCTTCATTCCTTCCTCATAGCCAGCGTATCTCAAAACTCTATACTTTTTCATTCCTTTTTCATTGACATCATATCTCAAAGCTCTTTGATCCTTCATTCTTTCCTCATACACAATTTATCAGAAAGCTCTTTGATCTTTCATTCCTTCCTCATACACAGTATATCTCAAAACTCTTTCATCCTTCATTCCTTCCTCATATATAATACATCTCAAAGCTCTTTGACCCTTCATTCCTTCTTTAATCACAATATATTTCAAAGCACTTTAATCCTTTATTCCTGCCCCATACACAATACAACTTAAAGTTCTCTGATCCTTCATTCCTTTCTAGTAGACGATAAATCTCAAAGATAGTTGAACCTGCATTCCTTCCTCATAGACAAAACACCTCAAAGCTCTTTGTTCCTTCATTCCTTCCTCATAGACAACACATCTCAAAACTCTTTAATCATTCATTCCTTCCTCATTGACATTACATCCCAAAGCTCTTTGATCCTTCAGTCCTTCCTCATAGACGATACATCTCAAATGTCTTTGATCCTTCATTCCTCCCGCATCCACAATATATATCAAAGCTCTTAAATCCTTCATTCCTTCCTCATAGACAATACATCCCAATACTCTTTGATCTTCCATTTCTTCCTCATTGTCAATACATCTCAAAGCTCTTTGATGCTTCATTCATTCCTTATACACAATATATCTCAAAGCTCTTTAATCTTTTATTCCTGCCCCATACATAATACATCTCAAACCTCTTTGATCCTTCATTCTTTCTTCATAGACAATACAACTAAAAAAACTCTTCAATCCTGCATTGCTTCTTCATAAGACAATACACCTCAAAGCTCTTTGATCCTGTATTTCTTCCTCATAGACAACACATCTCAAAACTTTAATCATTCATTCCTTCCTCATTGACATTACATCCCAATGCGCCTTAATCCTTAATTCATTCTCATGGACAATACATCTTAAAGCTTTTTAATCCTTCATTCCTTCCTCATAGACAACGAATCTCAAAGCTCTTTAATCCTGCATTCCTTCCTCATAGATAGTACATCTCAAAGCTCTTTGATCCTTCACTCCACAAATGCTGATCTGTTTACCTTATCACAACGAAAGCCACAATTTGATTATTCATAAACCATTTTCCTTATTATTATCTTCCCATTTATGTTCAGCAGTTCCGTAAAGAAAAAGTGTTATAAAGATCTTCCTAAACATTCCTCATTCGTCTTCAACGTATTCAGTTTCTTCCTTTCTACACTTATCCCGACTCAATCCTCCTTTTATTCCTTCATCTGATGATAAATTTACTCATAAATACCTCTATGAATCTCGATAATTTTACTCCCAAATAATATTATGAAATATGTGAAATTTACTCTCAAATACCGTTTATGAATATTGATAAATTTACTCCCAAATAACTTTATTGATCTTGATAAATTTTACTCCCTAACTCAAGCTGTCGATATATATATATATATATATATATATATATATATTTATATTATATATATATATATATATATATATATATATAAATATATATATATATACACACTCCAACGTTTATGGAACAGCAATAGAAGATATTTCTAAAAAGAGATAGTTCCATTTTACTAAAATACAATTCTTTTTCTCTTGTTCTAACAAAGGGATTCTGCCCATCGGATGAAAAGAGCCCCAAATCCTATCGTCATTCGTACTCAGTCGACGCAAGCCAAGTTTGGCTACGGTTACAAAAGAGAATTTGGTCCAATGGGAAGATGACGTTCTAAAGACTCCAGTTTACTTGTTCCTCTCTTTCGCTGCAGTCATTTTATTTGCTTTTATCCTTGTAAAGCGATCTTCTCTCTCTCTCTCTCTCTCTCTCTCTCTCTCTCTCTCTCTCTCTCTCTCTCTCTATAAAGAGGGCCTTTGTAAAAAGTCCGGAAGATTCTCTATTTATTAAATATACAACGTGAATAATGTTGGATTTTTAATAATAATAATAATAATTATAATAATAATAATAATAATAATATTATTATTATTTCTTTTATTATTATTATTATTATTATTATTATTATTATTATTATTATCATTATTATTATTATTATTACTATTACTATTATTATTTTAATATTATTATTATTATTATTATTAATATAATTATTATTATTATTATTATTATTATTATTATTATTATTATTATTATTTTTGATACTCATCATCATCATCATCATAATAATAATAATAATAATAATAATAATAATAATAATAATAATAATAAATAATAATAATAATAACAATAATAATGAAAATAATATTAATAATAATAGTAATAAACTACTCAAACATAAACGTTAAAAAACTATGAAAAACCATCGTCTTTCCTTCGATTGGAAGACCATTAATCATACCACATTTTTCGACTTCGTAGTGATAAGTTGGTACTATTTTCCTTCCTCTTCCTTCTTTGCATCTTCAGAAAGAAAATATATTCCATTAAGATGGACATCGACAAAGTAACTCGTGGGACATCCTGCCAGTCAATTTACGAAAGGTACTTAATCGTCTGTGGCGAAAAAAAAGCCACTTTTCTCTCAAGTACTTTTCCGATCTAGAATTAGGGTTGGGGGCCTTGAAGGAGAAGAGGATGAGCAGTTTAGAAGGATTGTGTGTGTATGAGAGAGAGAGAGAGAGAGAGAGAGAGAGAGAGAGAGAGAGAGAGAGCCTTAACTTATTGCCTTATTTTTTGTTTGGGTTCCCCCAGGTCCCTCAGTGTGAGGCACCTCGTATATCCACCAGGTATTTATTCTTAAACACATCTACGCTCACTCCAGATATGTTTCTTAGATGAGGTGGCAGCACATTAAATAGTCGCTGCATTATCGATGCTGGTGCGTAGTGGATTAATGTCCTGTGCGCCTTCCTTAGTTTTCCTGGTATATTTTTTGGCTTTATTAATCTACCTTGGCTTGCTCTTTCTGATATTTTTAGCTCCATGATGTTTTCAGTAATTCCTTCTATTTGCTTCCATGCTTGTATTATCATGCAGCGTTCTCTTCTCCTTTCTAGACTGTATAGTCTTAAAATTTGCAGTCTTTCCCAGTAGTCAAGGTCCTTAACTTCTTCTATTCTAGTAGTATGAGACCTTTGTACACTCTCTATTTGTGCAATATCCTTTTGGTAGTGTGGGTACCATATCACATTGCAGTACTCGAGTGTACTACGTACATAAGTTTTGTAAAGCATAATCATGTGTTCAGCTTTTCTTGTTTTAAAGTGTTTGAATAACATTCCCATTTTTGCTTTACAGTTAGCCAACAGTGTTGCTATTTGATCGTTGCATAACATATTCCTATTTAACATTACACCAAGGTCTTTAATTGCTTCCTTGTTTGTGATTGTCTCGTTATTAGGTCCCTTGTATGCATATACCATTCCTTCTCTTTTTCCATAATTCATTGATTCGAATTTATCGGAGTTAAATACCATCCTATTTATCTCCGCCCATTCATATATTTTGTTTAGATCTCTTTGTAGTGAGTTCCTATCTTCATCACAAGTAATTTCTCTACTTATTCTTGTGTCATCGGCGAAACTTCTCACTACAGAGATTTCAACATCACAGTCTAAATCTGAGATCATAATAACAAACAGCAGTGCAGCTAAAACCGTACCTTGTGGCACGCCAAATATTACCTGAGCTTCATCCGATTTCTCGTCATTTGCAACCACTATCTGTTTTCTGTTTTGCAGGAATTCTTTTACCCATTTTCCTATCTTACCCACAATATTATGCTTTCTCATTTTTTTCTCTAATATATTATGGTCTACCTTGTCAAAGGCTTTTGCAAAATCTAGATAGATCACATTTGTGTCTTTCTCACTTATCATATTTTTTTATATGTTTTCATAGTGTGCTATCAGTTGGGTTTGTGTACCTTTTCCGGGCACAAAACCGTGTTGACCCATATTAAACAAATTATTTTTAACAAAATGATCCATTATTTTCTTTTTTATTACCCTCTCATACACTTTCATAATATGTGATGTTAGACTAACAGGTCTATAATTGCTTGCCTCTAGTCTTGATCCACTTTTGAACATAGGGGTTATATAAGCTAGTTTATGTTTAACATATATCTCGCTCATATCTACACTTTGTCTTAGCAGTATTGCAAGCGGCTTCGTGATAGTGTTTGCAGTTTTTTTTAACAAAATCGTGGGAACTCCAACTGGTCCGGCTGCTGATCCATTTTTTATTTCATTTATAGCCTTGACAATATCTGCTTCATTAATATCTATATCCGTTAGATATTCAACATTTTCTTCTCTTATTTCTGTTTCATTATTCTCATTCGCAATTCTTGGTGTGAACTCACTCTTATATTTTTCTGCTAAAATATTGCATATTTCCTTTTTTTTCATTCGTTAGCCGTCCTTCAATTCTTTGAGGGCCTATTTCTAATCTCCCTTTATTCATCTTTTTTGCATAGGAGTAAAGTACTTTGGTTTTTTTTATATATATAATTCGAAGTGTCCTTTCTTCTAAGTCCTTTTTTCATTTTCTTTTGACTGTATAATCTTTTGTTCTGCATTTTCTATCTTACATTTTATTTCCATCATTTTCCACACATTTTTTTCATTTGCAAGATTTTTCTTCCACTTTCTAATTTTTTGAAATAAGATCCTTCTTTCTCTTGGTATGCATGTCTTTTGTTTATTGTTTTTCTTCGGTACATATTTTTCAACAATTTTCTCCAGTATTTTGTACAGTATGTCCGTATTTACCTGTACTGTATATTATCACTTACAAACAAATTTTTCCATTCTGTATTCAGTTCTTCATTTATTTCTGACCATTTTTTATTCTTACTATACAAATTATATTTTTCATATTCTTCCCAATGTTTTTTGCTTTGATTAATTCTGTGATCACTTGCTTTGGAATGGACTATTAATTCTATGACATTATGGTCTGAAATTTCCGTGTTATACACTATTATTTCTTTAACATAATTCACCTCATTCACAAATACTATATATACGACATTTTCCTTTCTTGTTGGAATGTGGTTTATTTGTTGCATATTATATTCTAATAGCATATCTTGAAGCTTTTCAAATTGCCTCTTATCTTATGTGCTACTATTACTCTCTTTTTTATATGCATACATACAACCACTTTCTTCTATCCGTTCTTTCCAATTCACGAAACAAAAGTTAAATTCTCTGGATAGGAGTATATTCCAGTTTTTATGGTTTCTCCATATATCATCTATTTTTTCTCTTATTATGTCAAACTCCTTAGTATTTGGGGGTCTGTAAACTACAATATTCACTAGTTTTTCAGATTCAAATTCTACCGCAATCAATTCACATTCTGTGTTGCTGTATTTTTCACAGACTTTTCCTTGATTTATGTCTCTTCCATATATTGCGGTTCCCCCTTGATTCCTATTTTTTCTGTCAGATCTATAAGTTTGGAAACTCTTTATCTAGTCATCACTACCAGTCTCTTGGGAATACCATGTTTCACTTATATTCAATATATCTATTTTTTCAATTTGGGTTAGTTCTTCTAAGAACTCTATTTTCCTTTTAGAGTTACTCGTGACTAAACCCTGTGCATTCATCACTATTATGGTTCGTGTTTCATCCCCATTATTTAATATTGGTAATAATATGGATTCTCCCATGCTTCCTTCCTGTTCTGATATGATGTTCTTTTCTTCATTTCCTGGAATTCTGCCATTAAAAATCTAACTTTTCTATTATATTTGTTCTTTTGCCTTCATATTTATTTTTGTGTGTATACCTGCAATTATCCCCATAGCTACACCAACCCCTGGCATTATAGATGCATTCTTTGTAGTTGGGCTCTACATGTGCAGATTTGGGTTGAAAGGCCTCATATCTTGGGGTTTTTGGTGCATAGCGCGGCATATACGCGGCCTGCTTTTTTGTTTCTTTTTTGTTTCATTTTTGCTCTCATTTTTCTTTTCAGTTTGCTGAGTTTTCTTCCTCTCCTTCATGATTGCAGGATGCATATATCGACATTTTTTGTTGAAACTGCATCCTTTTCCTTCTTTCAGGTTTTTGCATATTTTTGGATGGAGATCTCTGCATTCGTCTCCATATCCGTCTAAATACGCACATTTACCATATATTTCATAATTATGGCATATCTCTGGATGCTTGTAGTAGCATCTTTCGCCAAATCTGCAATTCCCTCTTTTCAGCATATTGCAGAATATATCTTTCTTTTCTTTTTTTTCTTGTTCTTCCGTAAAATTATGTAGGTCCGGGTAGAGTCTCTTTGGTCTATTATTTGTTTCCATCTGATAATCTATTTCTTCATAAGTATGTTGTTGGATGGCATCATAAGTTATATCAACGATTTCCTCTGCATCCTTACACATATCCTGTTCATTTTTCTCTTCTTCTTCTTCTTCTTCTTCTTCTTCTTCTTCTTCTTCTTCTTCTTCTTCTTCTTCTTCTTCTTCTTCTTCTTCATCTATTTGCAGATTTAGTCTCGACTTATTTATATTTTCTATCCAGACTAAACATGTTGAGCAGAATACCTTTGTGTCTCTATTTTTAATTTTTTGCTGTATTTCAGCACATGTAGGGTGTGTTGGAACATGGCAGGCATCATATTTTCTAATCAGTTGTTGAGGATTATTAATGGAATACCATATCTTACATGTGTTACACCCTTTTGGCATTCTTTTTCCCAATGCATCAATCAGCATATTCACCATATTGGACTTCTTATTGTTCTTTGATGGAATGTGTTGATTGATGTAGACTTTCTTTATAAGTCTCTTTATTACTTGGATCTTCTTTGGAATTTCTTCTATTATTTTGCTGATGTTTTCAGCAGAGAGAGAGTTAGAGAGAGAGAGAGAGAGAGAGAGAGAGAGAGAGAGAGAGAGAGAGAGAGAGAGAGAGAGAGAGAGAGAGAGAGAGAAAGAGAGAGAGATTTTGAACTTGGAGATTGTACAGGGTACTTAAAAGAGATAAGGGTGAGCAATTTAGGTGGACTGTGTGTATGGGAGAGAGAGAGAGAGAGAGAGAGAGAGAGAGAGAGAGAGAGAGAGAGAGAGAGAGAGAGAGAGAGAGAGAGAAGATTGGAATTTATAACTTAGAGATTATACAGGGTAACAGAATTGAAAATATCTAGGCAGATATGAAAGAAATATGTATATGTAAAACAGCGGAACTAGACGGATGAACCCGCAGATATGGTGTTTCGAAAAAAGAATAGTGTTTGTGGAACAGTGAGGTACAACAGTCAGTTAAAAGTAAATCAAGGTATTTTTGAACTGAAAACTAAAGCCAGCACAGCGAGCAAAGGATCGATACAAAAAAAGAAATAAAAAACCATTGGAAAGAGATTAGTAGGTATAACTATTTCAAGAGTGGTAGAGCAATTGATCAAAAGTCTAGTATCAAGGAAGGGAGAAAAGGATATCTAAAAGATTTCATACTTGATGAAAAGGCACAGATAAGATTTGGGGAAACTGGGAGTCCTCAAGGATATATTGTATGGGGATGAATACATTTTAAACTTGAAAAAAAAAAGTCCAAGGTAGGATTTGGGGCAACTGGGAATCGTCAAGGATATATTGCATAGGGATAAATAAATCAAGAGAAGATGGAGATAATGATTTTAACAACTATTGAATACTGAAAATGACAGAGATGAGCTGAGAGAAGCAAAAAGGGTGGAGAGGCCTTTGATGGCGATATCGAATAGATGTGATCATGGACATGTTATATCTGTAGATAATTGATAGTAAATCAACCAAAGGCTTATAATGACTCTTTATCATACACCAATCTACGACAGCTGGTAATTGATTTAGTGAAATTAACGTTGGTCATACTAACATCCAATAGAGTAATTTTTAGTGCAAATTTTCTTTGAAGAAACATTTTAAATCTGTTTCTTCCTGATAGGACGAAATAGTTTTGCTTAATGAGGATTTCTTTTAGACTGCCTAGTGTTCATTCTATCCTGATATGTTTCAGTTCTTTTATACTGCCTTATTTCGAGTATTGCTCTCCTGTCTGGTCTTCGGCGGCTAAATACCATCTTAATTTGTTGAACAGAAACTTGTCCATTAATAATTTTTTCATTGGTGTTCTAGATAATAATCTCGGGCACTGTTATTCACTTTGTTACTCCCTATTTACTGGACAAGCTTACCTATATTTTAATAATTCTTTAGTC
>NC_090726.1:11733775-11736275 GCF_036898095.1 Palaemon carinicauda | reverse complement strand
GCACTAAAACGAACATGAAAATTCATGTCTGGTTTTTCCTCTGTAATATTGTCTGTCTTGTGAACTTGTTATGTTCTGTTGCCTTGAGGTTTTGTATATAAGGAGAGAGTTCTACAATAATATAACTCAGTCGTTTCCAACCTGTCTTTGAGTTCACACCTTACTCGGTGCCGTCACATTGGTGACCCCGGAAGTCGACTCGCTCCCAGTGCCTTCCACCCCCACCTCCCTCGCCCCTCCATCATTGGTACTATGACGGAGACGGACTCTACTACAGCAGTTGGCGCTGCGGCCGCTCCCTTGAAACTTTCACCGTTCGCCACCGCAGAGGCGTTTGCTCGGTTTCAACACGCAGGAGTCCACTTCCGTATCAGGGGCGTGACTCGCTCAACCACCAAAGCGGATTATGTTCTCGCGGCGATACCCGAGGACACCTACCCAGAAATATCCGACTGGTTTTGCGAACAAGGACACACCCCAATAGCGTAAGACGCCCTCAAAACATACCTTCTGCAGCAGTACTCGCCGTCGCCAGCCGCCTGTATAGCAAAGCTTTTTCAGCTCTCGCAACAACCGTTGGGGGACCAAAGGGCTTCGCTTGCCCTCAGGGAAATGACCAGTATCACTCGCCTTCAACCTGCCGCAGACGGCTCTCCTCGTGAGGTGAACCTACTTCGTGCCCTTTGGATACGCCGTTTGCCCGAACATGTACGCGCTGCCATACCCGATGTCGATAGCTTACCCATAAAGGACTTGATGACCAAAGCCGACACCCTTATGGACAGCCACTTCAAGACCTCCATCAACGCCTCCACCCCTGACGACGAGGATGCCTATTCAACGTCAACCGAAGCTGACATGAATGCCGAAGGACATACACGCCTACCCCGTGACGTGACCTCCTACCTGCACAAAGCGAAGGTTTTCTCTACGCTCGACCTCCTGAAGGGGTATTATCAGGTGCCTATGAACCCAGAAGACATCCCCAAGACCGCCATCACCACTCCGTTTGGTACATACACCTTCAATTACTCCTGTTTTGGCCTTCGTAATGCTGGGGCAACATTTCAACGTCTCATGGATGGCATCTTAGGGACCTCCCTTTCTTTGTATGTTATGTGGACGACATACTTGTGTTCTCCTCCTCAAAAGAGGAACACCTCCGTCACCTGCGCATCGTGCTCGACCGCCTGCAACAAAACGGCATTGTAGTCCGGTACGACAAGTTTACCTTGGCGCCAACGAAGTATCGTTCTTAGGGCACCGCATCACTCCTGAAGGTGTCCACCCCTCCCTGAGAAGGTAGCAGCCGTTCAGAACTTCCCCGTGCCCTCGACCGTCAAAGCTCTGCAGGAATTCTTGGGCATGATCAACTATTATCACCGTTTTCTGCCAGGCATTGCCGCCACTCTTGCTCCCCTCTACACCTCCCTTAAGGGCAAGCCGAAGGACCTGAAGTGGGGTACCCTTCAAGAAGCAGCCTTCTGCAATGCAAAGAAGGCCCTATCAACTGCTGCGGCTCTCACTTTTCCTATCCCACACGCCCCTCTCCTTCTCTCCCCCGATGCCAGCGACGTCGCTATTGGTGCAGTACTCGAGCAGGTGGTCAAAGGTTCACACCACCATTGGCCTTCTTCAGCAGAAAACTATCCAAGGCAGAATCGGTTATTCTACCTTCGATCGAGAATTGCTGGCGGTGCACTTGGCTGTCCGTCACTTTTGCCATTTCTTAGAAGGTATGCCCTTCGTCATTCGCACAGACCACAGGCCTCTGGTGCACGCCTTCACTCGACAGTCTGACGCCTGGTCCGCCGGTCAACGCCGACATCTCTCCGCGTGGCTGAATACAATTGCACCCTCCAATACGTCCCTGGGAAAATGAATCCCGTTGCCGATGCCCTGTCAAGAAACACGTTGGCTGCCGTTCAACTGGGATTGGATTACAACGCCCTGGCTGAAGCCCAACGAAAGGATCCAGAGTATCATGCTTGTAGGACATCCTGCACGTCCCTCCGTTGGGAAGACTTTCCCCTTGAAGACTCCAACACCACCCTCCTCTGTGACGTCAGTACTGGTAGACCGCGACCTTGGATTCCTGCTCCCATGCGCCGACAGGTGTTTGATTTCATTCACGGCCTTTCACATCCCTCGTGCCGTTCTACTGCACAGCTGCTGAAGGCAAAGTTCATTTGGCACGGCATTTTTAAGGATGCTAAGGATTGGGTCCGCGCCTGTACTTCTTGCCAAACTTCCAAAGTACATCGACACACGGATTCAGGAGTGGGCACCTTTCCTCAACCTCAGCGTCGTTTCGCACACATTCACGTCGACGTTGTAGGCCCCCTACCCACATCACAAGGACATCGTTACCTGTTTACCGTCATCGACCGCTCCACTCGTTGGCCTGAAGCCATTCCCATGGAAACTGCAACGTCCGCCTCATGTACATCTGCCTTACTCTCTGGATGGATTTCAAGATTCGGTATCCCTGAGCATATTA
>NC_090726.1:11723775-11728775 GCF_036898095.1 Palaemon carinicauda | reverse complement strand
CTGCGGACATGAGTGTTGTAGGAGACACGCAGCATGCGCTGTCTCCAAGGATGATCTCCAGTATTGGGACCCTCAGGTATGTACTGTATGCACTAACCTGATTACTGAGGCTTTTGATTCCCCTAGAACGGCGGAATCAAGGGATATAGCAAGGGAAAAGCTTCGTACTTGGGTAAGGGGCTTCAAGAAGAACACCTCTGGCCCTTATCTTCCAAGTGAGAAGATGAGGGCGTATCTTTTTCCCCAGGCATCAGCTGAGGCAGTGATTCCCCAGCCTCAAGAGGAGATCCCTCAAGATCAAGTCCAGGTGGACGAGGAAGTCGCAGATGCGATGCAAGACATCCAGTTGTGTGACAGGATGTCTGACCTGGACGAACGTTTGGAAGAAGACCTCCTGGCAGAAGGTCAGGATCAAGTTCAAACCCCGGATGTCGTAGAGGATGAGGTCGACGAGGTGTCGGCTACTCCGGTTCAGATGCCGGAGCCTATCCCCTCAACATCGGCTGGTCTCCCAGTAGAACTGGGACAGGCCCTCTCTTCGATTGTTGGAATGATCCAACAAATGCAGAAGGAGAATTAGGAGAAGGCGGCTGCAATGGAACTGCGTATGCAGTCCCTAGCAGAATCACATGGGCCCCAGAAAAGGCTCAATGTGAAAGACCTTCCCATATGCTCAGATGCTAACCCATGGAGGTATGCTGAGCACATTCCGATGACGACTGGAAAGATCGTCATCTCGGATAAGCTGGGTTCAGTTCCCCTAGAGGAGGTAGAATTCTGGCCCAGCAAGGCCTCATATCCGGACTGCTATGTCCGGCTGAGAAAAGAACCAGCTTCAAGGGAGGAGACAGAGCCGAAGGAGGTCATTATTATGGACCACGCTAAGGCTCAAGCCCTACTTTCATCCTCGATGAAAGAGAGGGGCTTCTCTAATTCGAAGGTAGCTGCATTGAGCAAGAAGCTCCCTTCTTTTGTGTCCTCTCCTGATAGAGCCTTCCCCTTTTTACAAAAAGGGTTTGCGGCTGTCCTAAAGGCAGTCGAGGCCGGCAAGCCTTGCCCCTCCCTGGAGGAGTGTAAACCCTTGTCGCTGGCTCTGCCTATGGACCACAAAGACTGGAAGGATGTCCATCTGACATTCTCAGTGGGAAAGTTGGAGGCTGATATTGCCGGACGGCAATTCGGCGAGGACCTCCCCAAGCTGTCCGAATCTCTTTTACAAAGAGAGTTCGAGACCAAAGAAAGACTGGCTGCCTCAATGTCTCATCAGACTACTCTTGAGACAATGGCAAGTGACCCTAAGGTCCATGAAATGTTCATGGTAGTAGCTAAGTCTCACCTAGCCACAGTGACGAAGGACCTTTATGGCTTCATCAAGGCAAGGAGAGCTTGCAGGGAGTTCGTGTTCACCGGGGCTTCGGTGAGACACGAACCAAGGAAATTAATCTCCTCCAACATTTGGGGAAAAGACCTTTTCCCTACTGATGTGGTCAAAGAGGTTGTTGATAAGGCCGCCGTGGAGAATAGAAACCTTCTCCAGAAGTGGGGCCTGGCTATCAAAAGAAAATCTTCCCCGGATGAGGGTCCTCAACCAAAGAGGAAGAATATGAGGACTAGGCTACCATCTCGGCCAGCCAAGCCTTATAGACAGCAACAGCAACTGCATTGCCTTTGCCTCCAGTGCTCCAGATGGTGGCACAAACCCCGACTGCTTTTCAGTGGGTACCCCAGGCTGTGCCAGGTCAGTCAACCACATTCGCCCCAACGTTCGAAGGACAGTCTTCTTCCTTTCGTGCAAAACCTAGAGGAGCAGCCAGAGGCTCGTCTAGGCGCCCCTCAAGGGGAAGGGGATTCAGAGGTGGTCGTGGTCAGGGAGGCAAGACCTCAGGACGGCAGTCCAAGTGAAATGATACCGGTAGGAGGGAGACTGATGAAATTTTGGGATCGCTGGACCTTCGATCCCTGGGCCCAAAGCCTACTCAAGAATGGACTGGGTTGGAGCTGGTACAGCACTCCACCCCCATGCCTTCGGTTTTTCCAACACTCCACCCCCGTTTTGGAGGAGTACGTTCAAGAACTGTTGGAGAAAAATGTGATCCGAAAGGTGAAGTCCATCAAATTCCAAGGGAGGCTGTTTTGTGTTTCCCAAGAAAGACTCGGAAAAGCTCAGAGTCATTCTGGACTTGTCACCACTCAACAAGTTCATAGTGAATTGCAAATTCAAGATGCTAACACTGCAACACATAAGGACCTTACTGCCCAAGAGGGCATACTCAGTCTCTATAGACTTGTCAGACGCCTATTGGCACATTCCAATCAGCCGTCGATTCTCCCCCTACCTAGGGTTCAGGGCTACAATGGAAACTGTACGCCTTCAGAGCCATGCCATTCGGGCTAAACATAGCCCCAAGGATTTTCACGAAGCTTGCGAGCGCAGCTCTCAAACAATTACGCCTAAAGGGAATTCAGGTAGTAGCCTACGTGGACGACTGGCTGGTGTGGGCAGCATCCGAGACCGAATGCTTGCAAGCTTCCAGTCAGGTGATCCAGTTCCTAGAGTACCTAGGCTTCAAGATCAACAAGAAAAAGTCTCGACTTTCTCCATCCCAAAAGTTCCAGTGGCTGGGAATCCACTGGGACCTTTTGTCACACAGTTTCTCCATCCCGACGAAGAAAAGGAAGGAGATAGCGGGCTCTGTCAAGAGACTTCTAGATTCCGAAAGGATATCAAGACGCGAACAGGAGAGGGTACTAGGCTCTCTCCAGTTTGCTTCAGTGACAGACCCAGTGCTAAGAGCACAGCTAAAGGATGCAACCGGAGTTTGGAGAAGGTATGCATCAAATGCGCGAAGAGACCTGAGAAGACCAGTGCCGCCTCGGCTACGTACTCTTCTCAGACCTTGGTCCCAAGCCAGACATCTAAAGAAGTCGGTTCTTCTTCAGCCACCTCCCCCGTCGATGACGATTCACTCAGACGCCTCAAAGGAGGGATGGGGAGGTCACTCTCATCGGAAAAAAGTCCAGGGGACTTGGTCCAAGCTATTCAGGACCTTTCATATAAACTTTCTAGAAGCTATGGCAGTGCTCCTTACCTTAAAGAAAGTCTCCCCCGCGTCACTCGATCCACATAAGATTGGTGACGGACAGCGAGGTGGTTGTGAGATGCTTGAATCGACAAGGGTCGAGGTCACCACCTCTCAACCAAGTGATGTTAGCCATTTTCCGATTGGCGGAAAAGAAGAAGTGGTACCTGTCGGCAGTTCACCTTCAAGGAGTCCGCAATGTGACAGCGGACGCTCTATCCAGGTTTACACCGATAGAGTCGGAATGGTCCTTAGACGCAGGATCATTTTCCTTCATTCTGAATCAAGTCCCAGAACTGCAAATAGACCTCTTTGCGACGAAAGACAACAAGAAGTTGCCCCTGTACGTGTCCCCGTACGAGGACCCCTTAGCGGAAGCAGTGGACGCAATGTCCTTCGACTGGAACAGATGGTCCAGGATTTATCTGTTCCCTCCTCACACAACCTTCTGTTGAGGGTCCTCAACAAACTGAGATCCTTCAAGGGGGTAGCGGCAATAGTGGCCCACAAGTGGGCGAACAGTATGTGGTTCCCCTTGGCGTTGGAACTACAGATGAAGTTCGTGCCGCTACCACATCCAGTTCTGACCCAGCGAGTCCAGAAGTCGACTGTCTGCGCTTCATTACAGAAAACCCAGACCCTGCAGCTCATGATTTTCTCGCCCTAGCGGTGAGAAAGCGTTTCGGGATTTCGAAAGCCAGCATAGACTTCCTAGAGGAATACAAGTGCAAATCGACTAGAAGGCAATATGAGTCATCTTGGAGAAAAATGGGTGGCCTTTGTAAAGGCAAAGAATCCGCAGGAGATCTCAACAGACTTCTGCTTATCTTTCTTCATCCACCTCCATGGCCAAGGGTTGGCAGCTAACACGATTTCAGTGTGTAAATCGGCTTTGATGAGACCCATTTTATTTGCCTTCCAGATCGACCTAGGTAACGAGATCTTTAATAAAGTTCCGAAAGCCTGCACTAGGCTCAGACCTTCAGCACCTCCAAAGCCCATCTCATGGTCTTTAGACAAAGTTCTTCATTTCGCCTCCCTGTTGAGCAATGAAGAATGTGCGTTAAAGGATTTTGACGCAAAAAGTTATTTTCCTATTTGCACTCGCGTCCGGGGCCAGGGTTAGTGAGATTGTAGCCCTCTCGAGAGAGGCAGGTCGTGTTCAGTTCCTGGATGGGGGGGGAGCTGAACCTGTTTCCGGATCCTACGTTTCTCGCCAAGAATGAGTTACCCACCAACAGGCGGGGTCCCTGGAGAGTCTGCCCTCTGAAAGAAGATGCATCTCTATGTCCAGTAGAATGCCTAAAGGTCTATCTTCGTAGAACTTCAGACTTCAAGGGTGGTCAACTATTCAGGGGAGAAACATCAGGCTCAAATTTATCTCTGAATCAACTCAGAGCCAAAATCACATATTTTATTCGCAGAGCGGATCCTGACAGTACACCCGCAGGTCACGATCCGAGGAAAGTTGCCTCATCCCTAAATTTCTTTAATTGTATGGATTTTGAACATCTCCGTTCATACACGGGCTGGAAGTCTTCCAGGGTGTTCTTTCGCCACTATGCGAAGCAAGTAGAGGAACTTAAGAGATCTGTGGTAGCAGTGGGTCGTGTAGTTAACCCTACTGTTTAACTCTGCGAGGAACAGTGGTCTTAATTGGGACGATTAAGTCCAGGGTGAGTGTGTAGGTACATACTGTACTACAAACTAAATGAGGGCACCAAGTGCCCATTATAGACTGTTCCTTCTTTCAAAGGTGAACCTTGCATAAGTTCAGACATGTGTGCCAAGCGTTTCTAACGCTAATGTGATTGATTTGTAATACAGACTTTTTATGACTTGATACCTTGGTATCTTATTAAAGTGGTGTTTAATGGTTTTTCTTTCAGATAAACAAGTTCTGTTTACTATCATACTTAT
>NC_090726.1:11710483-11715483 GCF_036898095.1 Palaemon carinicauda | reverse complement strand
TCAATCCAAAAAAATAACCCCAAAAAAATGTCTTGATAAAGTTTTTTTTATCTTGTCTCTCAATCCAAAAAAGGCCTCAAAAACATATCTTGATTTACAATTTTATTCCTTCTCCCAATCCCCCCCCCCCCTCCAAAAAAAAAAATATCTAAAAATATTATCTTGATACAGAATTTTATCTCCTGATATTTACGGCATAGGATCAGAGGAAGGAGCCTCACCCTTACCCCTTATCCCTTTCAACTTGTGAAACTAGAGTCTAGAGCCTCCCTCCCTCACCACACACATCGTGGGTCAAAGGTTATCTCAGGTAGTTGGCCCACCTGGGTTGAATCCATTTGTCCGTTAATCCCGCTTGCTTTCGGAGATGCGCCGAAGGTCAAACAAGGTCAAGGGGATGAGTAAATCCTATTATTATTATTATTATTATTATTATTATTATTATTATTATTATTATTATTATTATTATTATTTTGGGTGTTATTATTATTATTATTATTATTATTATTTTTTTTATTATTATTGTATTTTATTATTTTATTTTTCTTATTTCATCATTTCATCATTTTATTATTATCATTATTATTATTGTTATTATTATTGTTGTTATTATTATTATCATTATTATTATTATTATTATTATTGTTATTATTATTATTATTGTATTATTTTATTATTTCATCATTTCATCATTTTCTTATTATTATTATTATTATTATTATTATTATTATTTTTATTTTTTATCTTTATTATTATTTTCATTATTTTCTTTATTTTTATTATTATTACTATTTTTATTATTATTATTATTATTATTATTATTATTGTTATTATTATTATTATTATTATTATTATTATTATTATTATTATTATTACTAGCTAAGCTACAACCCTAGTTAGAAAAGCAAGATGCTGTAAGCCCAAGGGCTCCAACAACGAAAAATAGCTCAGTGAGGAAAGGAAACAAGGAAAAATAATATATTTTAAGAACAGTAGCAACATTAAAATATTTCCCATATAAACTATAAAATCTTTAACAAACAAGAGAAAGAGAAATAAGATGGAATAGAATTTATATTTTATTATATGTTTTATTATTGAATTTAATTTTATAATTCACCATAGAATTTTCATTTCTTTATATTTCTTTGTAATAGAATTTACATTTCCAATATATAAATTCATATCAGAATTTACGTATCTTATATTTCTCCTTTTTGTTGCTGTCTCATAGGATTTTTTTTACAGGAGAGGGGGTTCCCAGCCCCCTCGTCCCGTCCCTTTTAGTCGCCTCTTACGACACGCAGGGATAACGTTGGCGCTATTCTAATTGTTTTATGCCCCCGCGGCCACAGGGGGCATAAATGTGAATGTGTTGAGGTGGTTTGGCCATGTTGAGAGAATGGAGAATGGCTGTCTGCTAAGAAGGTGATGAATGCCAGAGTTGATGGGAGAAGTACAAGAGGAAGGCCAAGGTTTGGGTGGATGGATGGTGTGAAGAAAGCTCTGGGTGATAGGAGGATAGATGTGAGAGAGGCAAGAGAGCGTGCTAGAAATAGGAATGAATGGCGAGCGATTGTGACGCAGTTCCGGTAGGCCCTGCTGCTTCCTCCGGTGCCTTAGATGACCGCGGAGGTAGCAGCAGTAGGGGACTCAGCAGTATGAAGCTTCATCTATGGTGGAAATGTGGGAGGTTGGGCTGTGGCACCCTAGCAGTACCAGCTGAACTCGGCTGAGTCCCTGGTTAGGCTGAAGGAACGTAGAGAGTAGAGGTCCCCTTTTTTGTTTTGTTTCTTGTTGATGTCGGCTACCCCCCAAAATTGGGGGAAGTGCCTTTGGTATATGTATGTATATTTCTCCTTCATAGAATTTGCATATCCTATATTTTGTGATCATAGATTTTTCATACACTGTTATAAAACCCTAATTTCAATCGGAAATTCTCCGTAAAAATATACTGTTCCCCCCTATATTTCAGTAAAATACAGGCGACCTTAATTTTTACCCTACTTTGTTATTATCTTCTACGGGTTGGTGACCGTAATATCTCTCCGTTTTTAAAACGGTAAATGCCTGGCAACATTTATTCCAGGATTTTACCTTTTTTTAATGCAAATTTTCAACAGTATATTATTATTATTATTATTATTATTATTATTATTATTATTATTATTACAAGCTAGGCTACAACCCTCGTCGGAAAAGCAGGATGCTATAAGCCCAGGGGCTCCAACAGGGAAAATAGCTCAGTGAGGAAGGCGACAAGGAAAAATTAAATATTTTAAGTAGAGCAACAATATTAGAATATATATGTATATCTATATATATATATATATATTTGTATATATATATATATATATATATAGAGAGAGAGAGAGAGAGAGAGAGAGAGAGAGAGAGAGAGAGATAAATATATTTCTTCATCACAAATGTATATTTCTTCATTTTATGCCTATTACCATCTTTTCTTAATTTCATTAACAAAACGACGAACGAACAAAATCACCATCTGACCTTATCCTCTGCGACACCCAGTTTTGACCTAATGGCATCAAAAGACTTAGCAGACGATTTTAATCAGATATAACAGATCCAAAACAAACAATCTCAGATATATTCCACGCTCTGTACCATGAGAAGAGCGATATATCATCGGTTATTATAGCGATACAACCGCCCTGAGTGGGACGAGTCTCAGAGGGAATGTATAGATGCATTCAGCGGGCTATCTCTATACGTCCGCGGTAACTAATTGCTGAGATAACCGACCCACGGGAGAGATGTGGCTACTGAGATCAGAGTTGCCAGGTTGTCCTTTATCAGGCCAAAAAAAACCTCCAAATTTAGCCTTTTTTTCATGCTAGATACCTAAATTTAGCCTTTTGAAATTGGCTAGCCTTTATTACTATATTTTCGGCCTTTTTCTACTATTAAGTTAGCCTTTTAAAGCTACAGTAGACCAGACTTTGGCCTTTTCTCATTTGGAAAACATGGCAACTCTGAGTCTTAGATTCATGGGAAAATCCATTAGTTTTTTTATTTATAAGATTTTGGTTTTGATATTTTCCTGATTCTTTGGTTGTATGTATTAATTTATAGTGATCATCTAAATACATGACAATTAAAATTTAGGTAATAATTTCTAATGAAATATAATGTTTGAAATTTAATGATTTAGTCTTGTGTGTTTTATAAGTGATGTGTGTACTTAGTTAAAGGTGTTATTATTATTATTATTATTATTATTATTATTATTATTATTAGGTTCATACTCAGGAAAATATGACAAGATCTATTATTATTATTATTATTATTATTATTATTATTATTTAACCATTAGGTTCCATACTCAGGAAAATATGACAAGATATATTATTATTATTATTATTATTATTATTATTATTATTATTATTATTATTATTTTTACGATAAATTTCCATATTCAGGAAATTGTGACAAGATCTATTATTATTATTATTATTATTATTATCATTATTATTATTATTATTATTATTATTATTATTATTATTATCATTGTTGTTGTTGATGTTGTTGTTGTTGTTGTTGTTGTTGTTTGTTTTAGCTATTTATATTATTATTATTATGATAATGAAAGCACCTTCTATACAAACACGTCTATCAACGTGTACGAGAGAGAGAGAGAGAGAGAGAGAGAGAGAGAGAGAGAGAGAGAAGTATGGGAAAGTCAACAGGGTTATCGATAGAACAAGCCCCCGCTGTCTCGTCATCCACTTTAAAGCACATTTACACCGTCGAACGAAAAAAGTGGGGAAAAAAGAGAGTAGTTGAAGTCTACGAGAAAAATTAGTTGAGTTACCCCTGTGTGGCGCTCCGTTTTCTCTAACGATTATTGGCCTGTCATGATGGGGCCAGCCGTTAGTGATGTCTTTATCTTGTAAAGGATAACAGTGAATCCTTTCACTCGATACAGTTTGCACCCTTGCACCTTTTCTTGTTTTTTTATGTCTCTTCTTTTAAGTTACTAATATTTCTTCCTATTAAACTTATTTCGTTATACTATGTTTATTTGGTTGATGAGGACAGAATATATATATATATATATATATATATATAATAAAAAACTCTATCTAAAATCGAAAAAAGAAACAGGATTATTTTTAAATTTAATAACTTCTTGACAATATCACTCTATAAGTAATCTGTAAATTGAGCATTTGTTATTAATCTTTAATTATATATATATATATATATATATATACCCAGTTTCATTAGAGAATTCAAGTAAAAACAATATCAGTAAAAGTAATACAATATTAATTATTTCCACTAAATTGTTCTTATTTTCATAATTATTAATTGTTTATTGTGATTATGTTATTACTAAATTTACTAAATTTATTATAATTATTATTATTTTTCTCTCTGTTTCCATTGAATGTATTGATACAGGAAAATTATTCCATAGCAATACCAGATGTATTAATATACTGAAATCATTGATTACAGAAAACTAAAAATTCTACTAAACCTTTTTTCGGGGGGTGTGAATAAAATGGGATATTAAAAATAATTAAGTTAGAGTGGATATATTATTATTATTATTTTTATTATTATTATTATTATTATTATTATTATTGTTTTTGTTGTTGTTGTCGTTGTTGTTGTTGTTGTTGTTGTTGTCGTTATTATTTTTTTTGTAATCAGACTCTACAGAGACCGATGGTTTATAGTGGGGTATATTATTATTATTATTATTATTATTATTATTATTATTATTATTATTATTATTATTATTATTATAATAAATAAAATCCCTCTCCCCCACCAAGACGAAACACCATCCTACCACCTTAATATTTTTACAAAGCCATTTCTCGAGTCCTTGTCACATTCCCCTAGTAGTGTTATGGTCTCTGGTGACACGTCCATTATGGGAGGTCAACTTGTCAAGGACCTACCTGAGGCATCCCATGACGGTCAAAATTTGGGTGTTCCCATTCCATTATCTGGGGGGAAGG
>NC_090726.1:11702983-11705483 GCF_036898095.1 Palaemon carinicauda | reverse complement strand
ACTGAGTCATTAGCAGCCATTGCCTGGTCCTCCTTGGTCCTAGATTGGGTGGAGAGGGGACTTGGGCGCTGATCATATGTATAAATGGTCAGTCTTTAGGGCATTGTCCTGCTCGACAGGGCAATGTCACCGTCCCTTGCCTCTCCCATTCATGAGGAACCTTTAACCCATTATACCCCATTGTCCTAATTTGAGAACACCTCATAAATCATCATTTTATAAAGAACTTATTTCATAAAACATCAGGAAGGCAAATAAAAGCAAATATTTAATGAGTTAACTTTAAAATTTATACTATAGTCAATTCTTTTTAGTGAGGCAGATTTACACCGACTCACAGGGTGACTTTTTTTAGCTCGGAAAAGTTCCTGATCGCCGATTGGTTGGACAAGATCATTCTAACCAATCAGATAGCAGGAAACTATTCCGTGCTAATAGGGCACCGCTGCGAGTCGGTGCAAAAGTGCCTCATTGAAAAAAATTGAGTATAGTTCCTATCACTAACTGCAACAAAAAATTAAATAATTAGAAGACTTATATTCATTTCAAATTTGTTGTTATTTACATATATTTTATAATAAGTCATACACATATTTATAGTTTCATTTGTATACCAATTTATAGGTTTAAAGGCCGCTCATGAATGGCAGAGGAAAGAGACAGTGACATTGCCCTATCAAGCAGGACAATGCCCTAGAGACTGACGATATTACATATGATTAGCCCCCAAGCCCCCTGTGCAACCAAGTTAGGACCAAGGAGGGCCAGGCAATGGCTGCTCATGACTTAGCAGATAGACCTATAGGCTCCCCCAAACCCACTCACATGGATGGTGACGTTGCAGCGACCAGAATAACTAACGAGTTAGAGCGGGACTCGAGAAAATTCTGGTATTATTATTGTAAAACTGTAAATTTTAAAGAACCGGAAAGAATTAGATTTTCGTAATAATGGCAGTGTTATTAACGCAATGAACAAAGCCGCAATTCTTTCTCCATTTTGCTTATCCTTGTTATTTTCATTATTATTGTTTTTATAGTAATAACTATTACCGTATTGGAGTGTCTGTTTATCCTCGTAAGTAATACAAAGTTACATACTGTTACTAAATTAATTATTATTATTATTATTATTATTATTATTATTATTATTATTATTATTATTATTATTATTATCATTTCTAGAGTACGCAATCTGTCAACAGTGAGGGCTAAATATTTAGATAGCTATGCACACAAAGGCTCCCTCTTCTCACCAGGGTATGACTATTCTCTCTTCTCCTACCCCAATGACGGGGGATCTGTGCGTGATCGGAAGGATATATATATATATATATATATATGTATGTATATGCATATATATATGTATATATATGTATATATACTTATATATGTGTATATATATACATATATATATATATATATATAAAGAGAGAGAGAGAGAGAGAGAGAGAGAGAGAGAGAGAGAGCCGGACTCTTGCTCTTTATTATATTGTGGAGAATATTATTATTATTATTATTATTATTATTATTATTATAATCATCATCAAACTTGTAAAACTCCACTATAAGAAAAATGGTCTTAATCTGAAGGATTCATTTCTTTTGGGAGATGTGGGGGCGGGGGGGGGGGGTTGGCAGCGAGATGCTGGCTGTGAAAATGAGATGGTGTAGATTGAGACAAGAAGCATCCTCCGTCTGTCTGCCTGCCTGTCTGTGTGTCTGTCTGTCTGTATGTCTGTCTATCTATCTGAGCGTCGGGAACAACAAAGAAGGATAAGGCTTTCAAGTTGCTTCTGTCAACGCAGAGAGAGAGAGAGAGAGAGAGAGAGAGAGAGAGAGAGAGAAGGGTCCTGCAGGATATCAAAAGTGGCCCCCCCTCCCCTCCTCACTTTTGGCATCCTTTGTTATTGTCCCTCCAAAGAGAGTGTTGCAGGGCGGCTCCGTATCTGTTTCCTTCCTGGAGTGTTTCTGGTGTAGGACTCGGCTCGTCTTATTGTATTCTGCTGGGGTCTGGGGATGGCTATGACGTATTTAATAAGGTTTTTTTTTCATTCTGTTTGTTTGCTTATACTCGCCTAGTATATGTAGTCATATACTAGTATGTATGTATGTGTATATATATATAAATATATATATACAGTATATATATATATATGTATATATATACAGTATATATATATATATATGTATATATATACATATATATACATATATACAGTATATATGTGTATATATATATATATATATATCTACAACTAACAACAACACCATCAAATGCAACCGTTTTTATTCCATATATAAATATGTATATATATATATATATATATATATGTATTTATATATATATATATATATTACTTTATATATATATTGTATGTTCTTAAAATATTTTATTTTTCCTTGTTTTTTTTCCTGTTTTCCTCACTGGGCTATTTTCCCTGTTGGGGCTCCTGAGCTTATAGCATCCTGTTTTTCCAACTAGGGCATAGCTTAGCAAT
>NC_090726.1:11687983-11692983 GCF_036898095.1 Palaemon carinicauda | reverse complement strand
TTTTCTTAATATGTTCTGCCAAAGGTCTGTATTTTTTTTAATATGTTAAAGAGTTGCCAAAGGTCTATTTCTTTTTTTTAATATGTTCAGGGTTTGCCAAAGGTCTCTACTTTTTTTTTTAATATGTTCAGGGGTTGCCAAAGGTCTCTACTTTTTTTAATATGTCGAATAAAGCCGATAATATTCATGGGGTTGCCAAAGGTCTCTACTTTTTTTTGATATGTTGAGTAAAGCCGATAATATTCATGGGGTTGCCAAAGGTCTCTACTTTTTTTTTATATGTTGAGTAAAGCCGATAATATTCATGGGGTTGCCAAAGGTTTCTACTTTTTTAAATATGTTTAGGAGTTGCTAAAGGTCTCTACTTTTCTTAATATGTTGAGGGGTTGCCAAAGGTCTCTACATTTTTTAATATGTTCAGGGTTGCCAAAGGTCTCTACTTTTTTCAATATGTTGAGTAAAACCGATAATATTCATGGGGTTACTAAAGGTCTCTACTTTGTTTTAGTATGTTTAGGGGTTGCCAAAGGTCTCTACTTTATTTAATATGTTGAGTAAAGCCAATAATATTCATGGGGTTGCCAAAGGTCTCTATTATTTTTTTGATATGATGAGATTTGAGTGCTTATATCGCGAAAGATGAAGGAGTATTGATGATGAGGATCTTAATATTTTGAGTAATTGGAGGAGTGGAATTCTAAAATGTGTTTTGATATCAAGGATAAAGGGAAAATGGTTTGTATGTTAAATGCTGAATTGTGTTTTGATGTCAAGGAAATAAATGGGAAAATTATGTTTTGTGTTGAATGCTAAGACTGTTTTTTATATCAGGGAAAATAAGGTTTTGGTTAAAATTCTGAAATGTGTTTTTGATATCAAGGATAAAGGGAAAAAAACGTTTTCTGTGAAGTTCTGAAATGTGTTTGATGATAAGGAAAAAGAGAAATAGGTTTTGTGTGGAGTTCTAAAATGTTCTTTTATATCAAGGAAAAGGGGAAATAATAGGTGTTGTATTTTGTTCTAAAACGTTTTTTATATCAAGGAAAAAGGGGAAAAATAAGGTTTTTGTGGAGTGCTGAAACTTGCTTTGATATCAAGGAAAAGGGGGAAAACAGGTTTTGGGTCGAACTCTGAAACGTGTATTCATATCATGGAAAAAGGGAAGAAATTATCTTAGTTCAGGTACCATTAAGATGTAGAAATCCTATTGGGCTTCTGTGTATATTGCATTCTGCTTCCAATAATCTAGAGTAGTAAAGTATATAATGATAAGTTTCTTTTGCTATTAAGTTTTTATTTTAGGAAACTCCCAGTAACCTTGAAGACTTACATACAAGATTTCAATGTAGTTTTTATTTAATTTCTATAAGGATTCTGAAGAATTTAAAACCCTCATTGTAATCTGTCTCCCTGTATTTAAGGCTTAACCTATATTCTCTAGTTTTCAATTTAGTTTTTATATAATTTCTATAAGGATTCTGAAGAATTTAAAACCCTCATTGTAATCTATCTCCCTGTATTTAAGGCTTAACCTATATTCTCTAGTTTTCAATTTAGTTTTTATTTAATTTCTATAATGATTCTGAAGAATTTTAAACCCTCATTGTAATCTGTCTCCCTGTATTTAAGGGTTAACCTATATTCTCTAGTTTTCAATTTAGTTTTTATTTAATTTCTATAAGGATTCTGAAGAATTTAAAACCCTCATTGTAATCTGTCTCCCTTTATTTAAGGCTTAACCTATATTCTTTAGTTTTCAATGTAGTTTTTATTTAATTTATATAATTATTCTAAAGAATTTAAAACCCTCATTGTAATCTGTCTCCTTGTATTTAAGGCTTAAACTATATTCTCTAGTTTTCAATTTAGTTTTAATTTAATTTCTATAATTATTCTGAAGAATTTAATACCCTCATTGTAATGTCTCCTTGTATTTAAGGCTTAAACTATATTCTCTAGTTTTCAATTTAGTTTTAATTTAATTTCTATAATTATTCTGAAGAATTTAAAACCCTCATTGTAATCTGTCTCCCTGTATTTAAGGCTTAACCTATATTCTCTAGTTTTCAATTTAGTTTTTATTTAATTTCTATAATGATTCTGAAGAATTTTAAACCCTCATTGTAATCTGTCTCCCTGTATTTAAGGGTTAACCTATATTCTTTAGTTTTCAATGTAGTTTTTATTTAATTTATATAATTATTCTAAAGAATTTAAAACCCTCATTGTAATCTGTCTCCCTTTATTTAAGGCTTAACCTATATTCTTTAGTTTTCAATGTAGTTTTTATTTAATTTATATAATTATTCTAAAGAATTTAAAACCCTCATTGTAATCTGTCTCCTTGTATTTAAGGCTTAAACTATATTCTCTAGTTTTCAATTTAGTTTTAATTTAATTTCTATAATTATTCTGAAGAATTTAATACCCTCATTGTAATCTGTCTCCTTGTATTTAAGGCTTAACCTATATTCTCTAGTTTTCAATTTAGTTTTGATATAATTTCTATAAGGATTCTGAAGAATTTAAAACCCTCATTGTAATCTGTCTCCCTTTATTTAAGGCTTAAACTATATTCTCTAGTTTTCAATTTAGTTTTAATTTAATTTCTATAATTATTCTGAAGAATTTAAAACCCTCATTGTAATCTGTCTCCTTGTATTTAAGGCTTAACCTATATTCTCTAGTTTTCAATTTAGTTTTGATATAATTTCTATAAGGATTCTGAAGAATTTAAAACCCTCATTGTAATCTGTCTCCCTTTATTTAAGGCTTAACCTATATTCTCTTGTTTTCAATTTAGTTTTTATTTCATTTCTATTAGGATTCTGAAGAATTTAAAACCCTCATTGTAATCTGTCTCCTTGTATTTAAGGCTTAACCTATATTCTCTAGTTTTCAATTTAGTTTTGATATAATTTCTATAAGGATTCTGAAGAATTTAAAACCCTCATTGTAATCTGTCTCCCTTTATTTAAGGCTTAACCTATATTCTCTTGTTTTCAATTTAGTTTTTATTTCATTTCTATTAGGATTCTGAAGAATTTAAAACCCTCATTGTAATCTGTCTCCTTGTATTTAAGGCTTAACCTATATTCTCTAGTTTTCAATTTAGTTTTGATATAATTTCTATAAGGATTCTGAAGAATTTAAAACCCTCATTGTAATCTGTCTCCCTTTATTTAAGGCTTAACCTATATTCTCTTGTTTTCAATTTAGTTTTTATTTCATTTCTATTAGGATTCTGAAGAATTTAAAACCCTCATTGTAATCTGTCTCCCTGTATTTAAGGCTTAAACTATATTCTCTATTTACCAAGAGCATCTCTACATATGGACTTAACCACAAAACATCTGCTTTCAGGAATTATGTTTCCAATGAAATTTGAATGTCATTTTTAGAAGAGGGTAAATATAATTATGTTAATCAGTACATTAATTATGATATTCTCACAATTATTTTTAATAGACTATCGTATTTCTCTTCCTCTTGTACTTTTTTTTTCTTCTGAAGTTTTTATAGTTTATATATAAAGAACCTGATTTCATGTTTTTACTGATCTCGAAATATTTTATTTTGATTGTTTATTCTTCTCTTGTTGTTTGTTTATCTCCTCGTTTCTTTTCCTCACTGGGTTATTTTTCCCTGTTGGAGCCTTTGGGCTTATAGCGTCTTGTTTTTTTTCAGCTATGGTTATAGGTTAGCTTGTAATAATAATAATAATAATAATAATAATAATAATAATAATAATAATAATAATATAGAACCATCAACCGTGAAACATGATATGGAAAGGAAAACAGAATAAAGCTGGGTATAGGAACACGAGATGAGAATAAAGACAGGAGAGGATATGAAGGAAGAAGCAGGAAAAAGGAGAGGAGGAGACAAGGGAAAGGGGAGATGAAGAAACAAGGGGAAACAGAATAAAGCAGCATATAGGAATACGAGACGAGAATAAAGGAATGGGATGGGAAAATGAAGAAACAGAAGATAGGAGATGAAGAGACAATGGAAAGACAGAATAAAGTTGGGTATAGGAACACGAGACGAGGATAGAGAAACAAGAGGGGAAAAATAAAAAAGCAAAAGAAAGGAGAGGAAGAGGCAAGGAGAAACAGAATAAAGCAGGAAACAGGAACAAAATACAAGAAAAAGTTGAAGAAACAGAAGAAAGAAGAAACTATAAGAATAAAGCTGGGTATAGGAACACGAGACGAGCAACGAGAGGGGAAGCATAAAAAAAATAAGAAGCAGAAAAGGAGATGAATAGAAAGTGAAAACAGAATAAAGCTAGGAATAGGAACACAAGGCAGGAAATAATTGAAGAACCAGAAGAAAGAAGTGATCAGAATTAACCTGGGTATAGGAACACGAGACGAGAATAAAGAAACGAGAGGGGAAAGCAAAATAAAAATGAAGATGAAGAGAAAGAAAAACAGAATAAAGCAGGGAACAGGAACACGAGAGAAAATAAAAATTGACTAAACAGAAGAAAGAAGCTATAAGAATAAAGCTGGGTATAGGAACACGAGACGAGGATAAAGGAACGAGAGAGACAAAATAAAGAAACAAAAAAAAAAAGGATGAAGAGAAAAGAGAAAGACAGAATAACACAAGATAATGAAAAAAATAAAAAAGAAGAAAGGAGAAGCGATCAGAATAAAGATGGGTATAGGAACACGAGACGAGGATAAAGGAACGAGAGGGGAAGTATAAAAAAATGAAGAAGAAGAAGAAGGAACGAGAGGGAGAAACATAAAAAAAGGAAGAAGAAGAAGAGTAGAAGATAAATGAACGAGAGGGAGAAGCATAAGAAGAAGGAGAAGAAGAAGAAGAAGAAGAAAAAGAAGAAAAAGAAGAAGAAGAAGGTAAAGAAACGAGAAGAAGAAGAAGACGCCTCTTTTAGTCTTGCCGAGTCACGGCAAAACTCACACAAGACTTGTCGGAGGGTCGGAGGGAAAAGAATATGGGTGTCTTTTATAGCTCTCTTTTTTATG
>NC_090726.1:11650483-11660483 GCF_036898095.1 Palaemon carinicauda | reverse complement strand
GTGAATTGTCTGACTTTATATTGACAAAGGATATCTCTCTGTTTTTTTTTTCTTTCTTACCAGTTTTCAAAATTGTGGTAAATTCTTTCTTTGTTTTTTTACATTTCTCTCTCACACTTATTTTCGAAATGGTGGAAAAATCTTGTTTGTAATAGGGAACATCTCTCTCTCTCTCTCTCTCTCTCTCTCTCTCTCTCTCTCTCTCCTCCTCTCTCTCTCTCTCTCCTCTCCTCCTCTCTCTCTCTCATTTTTAGAAAGGTGGAAAAAATATTTTTTATTTTTGTCTTTTCTACCGGCCTCTTCTCTCTCTCTCTCTCTCTCTCTCTCCCTCTCTCTCTCTCTCCTCTCTCTCCTCTCTCTCTCTCTCTCTCTCTCTCTCCTCTCTCTCTCTCTCCTCTCCTCTCTCAACACATACTAATTTTTAGAATGGTGGAAAAAATATATATTTTTTTTATTTTTCCTACTGGTTTCTCTCTCTCTCTCTCTCTCTCTCTCTCTCTCTCTCTCTCTCTCTCTCTCTTCTCTCTCTCTCTCTCTCTCTCTCTCTCTCTAAGTTTTAGAATGGTTGAAAAAAAAAAATTATTTTTCCTACTGGTCTCTCTCTCTCTCTCTCTCTCTCTCTCTCTCTCTCTCTCTCTCTCTCCTCTCTCTCTCTCTCTCTCTCTCTCTCTCTCTCCCAAGAAGCCATAAAGTAACACTATTTGCGTCACTTATCCCGAACCTTTCCTCAAGCCAACGACAGTGTATATTTCTCCAGGAATCTTCTTAAGTAAAAGGACGTCTTGGATGTCTCCTAGAAGTGTTTCCATCTGCCGTGACGGACAAACGCACGGACAACGGACGACTAGGCTCCACTTGAAAAAACAGATGTTCATGAGGGAGTTAATGTTACTTTTGTATATATACATTATTTCTCCTCGAAAGATTTTTCTTTTTTTGTTTATATGTTTTCTTAAGAGAATCTTTTTTTTTTTTGGTTTTTGGTGGGAAAGCTTCTTGGGGATCAATGTGATTTTTGGTTTTTGGTTTAAAGTAATTTTGTTTAAAAAATCATCAAATGAAATTTTCAAGATACGTTGGGATATAGAAAATTATTAATAGACATTAAAAATTGTTTTAGTTTTTAAAGTAATTTTTGTAAAAAGAAATATTAAAAAACTTCAAGTAAATGTTGAGATATGAAAAAAAAGATTAATAGACATCAAATTTTTTTTCTTGTTTTTAAAGCAATTTTGTAAACCAATAATCAAATGAAATTAAAAAAAATATTGAGATATATAAAAAAATGGTAGAAATTAATTAAATCAGTAATTTACTTAAATACTGAGGGGATTTTGAACTAGTTCCTTTAATTTCGTATTATTATAAAAAGCAATAGAATAAATATTAAAGAATATTGAGATATAATAACAAATGGTAACCATTGAAAAATACAGGATTTTACTTAAAAATTAAAGGGATTTTAAACTAAATTAGTTCCCTATTTTGTTAATTATCAGGTTATGTTATTTTCTCTCCATATTTCTTCTGGAATATTTAAGATATTTTCTGTATTTGGATAAGTCTCTCTCTCTCTCCTCTCCTCTCTCTCTCTCTCTTCTCTCTCTCTCTCTCTCTCTCTGGAGTCTATTGTTTGACTAAAAAGTCTTTTGAGACATCCAAAATCCTTGTAACTCTCTCTCTCTCTCTCTCTCTCTCCTCTCTCTCCTCTCTCTCTCTCTCTCTCTCTCGAGTCCTATTGTTTGACCTAAAAAGTCTTTTGAGACATCCAAAATCCTTGTAACACTCTCTCTCTCTCTCTCTCTCTCCTCTCTCTCTCTCTCTCTCTCTCTCTCTCTCTCTCTCTCCTCTCTTCTCTCTCTCTCTCTCCTCTCTCTCAGAGGAAATGGAGTCTCCGTGGATAGACTAAAGTCTTTGAGACATCCAAAATCATCCTAGTAACTCTCTCTCTCTCTCTCTCTCTCTCTCTCTCTCTCTCTCTCTCTCTCTCTCTCTCTCTCCTCTCTCTCTCTCTCTCTCTCTCCATTCTGGAGTCTATGGTTGGACTAAAAAAGTCTTTTGAGACATCCAAAATCCTTGTAACTCTCTCTCTCTCTCTCTCTCTCTCTCCTCTCTCTCTCTCTCTCCTCTCTCTCTCTCTCTCCTCTCTCTCTCTCTCTCTCTCTCTCTCTCACTCGTTTTTAGAATAGTAGAAACATATTTTTGTCTTTATTACCGGACTCTCCACCCTATCCTGTCAACTCTCTCTCTCTCCTCTCTCTCTCTCTCTCTCTCTCTCTCTCTCTCTCTCTCTCTCTCTCTCTCAATGCCAGGTGCTGACATTATTTACCCAATGTGATTAAAGGAGCAACTGGTGACTCCAGCCTCTAGGCCAGATGTAGACAAATAGACATAATCTTCGCCGACACGTGAAGTAAAGGCGGTGAAAAATATATATATTTTTTTTTTCGTGTTTTTATGTCTTTTTTCGTTCCTATGCTATTTTGTATCTTACGGTGGTTTTAAAAGTCTATGTGCTTTTGGTGTGTGTGTATGTATATATATATATATATATATATATATATATATATATATATATATTATATATATATATATATCATATATATATTTGTATATTGTAGTTGACTCGAAACAGTATTTTCAATTTAATCGTTTGTATTATTAATATTTTAAATTTAATTGTATTATTATTTTGAATTTAATTGTATTATTATTTTAAAATTCATTGTTTTATTATTATTATTATTATTATTATTATTATTATTATTATTATTATTATTAGGTAAGCTACAACCCTAGTTGTAAAAACAGGATGCTATAATCCGAAGGGGCTTCAACAGGGAAAATTAACCCAGTGAGAAAAGGAAATAAGGAAATAAACTATATGAGAAGTAATGAACAATGAAAGTAAAATATCCAAGAACAGTATTTTGAAAAGATGGAGCATTTTTTTAGATACATTTGAAAAACAGAGTATTTATTAGACAAAAATTAATCAATGATATAAACCAAATCATATACAATATTCTTTTTTAATTTCTTACTAACCCTCTGGGTTTTAGAAGCTGGTTTTCTATGGCTTCAAATGACCACCTATTTAATCATCAGTGGCCATTGTCATGTCCTCCAGGTTATAGCCTAGGTGGATAGGGTTATATATTCGTTCTCCTGGGTTATGGTATCTTATTGGGACGTACCTGTCTAGCGATATGTTAGACTGAGCTTCGAGACCCGATCAAGGTCTAATAATTTCTTGTATTGTCTGTAGTATCACCATCCTTGTGAGCTAAGGATGGGTGATTTGGGGAGCCTTAGGTCTACCTGCTGAGTCATCAGCAGCCATTGCCTTGCCCCCTAGATCCTAGCTTGCGTTGAGGAGGACTTGGGGCCTGATCACACACACACACACACACACACACACATATATATATATATATATATATATATATATATATATATTATACACGTATATATATGATATAATATATATATATATATATATATATATATATATATATATATATATATATTATATATATATTATATATGTAATATACATATATATATTTATATATATGTATATATATATATATATATATATATATATATATTTATATATATATATATATATTTATATATATATATATATATATATAATATATATATTTATATAAATATTATATTTATATATATAAAATATATATATATATATATATATATATATGTGTGTGTGTGTGTGTGTGTGTGTGTTCAGTCTCTGGGGCATTGTCCTGTCACTTGACCTTTTTGCTCCTGCTTTCCTCTTGCCTCTGCCGCTCATGAGTGACCTTTAAATCTTTAAAGAAAAAAAATGCAATGTAAAAAAAAGGACATACAGTTACTGAAAAAAAAGATCAAATTAAACATTTTCAATTACTATCGACGCAAACATTTTCATTTATAAGGGAAACTGTACTCATTAAATAAACCATTCATTTGGCCTTCACAATATAATGAATTGACATGAAATAAATTACTGAAGAGACCAAGGATTTCCATCGTCAGTGTATAACAAGAGAAAGTTATAAAAAAGAGAAAGTTATGAAAAAAGAAAATTGGCACTGTTTAGTCAGTGAAGACATTGACGGTACACAGGCTGTGATTAATGTACATCTTACGTGAACCCGAATGTATGAAAGAGGAAAGTAGCGATTCGATTTGTTTACAAAGAGAAGAGTAAGGACGGAAGGAAGAATTTTTTTTATTTCTTTATTTTATTATCATTATTATTATTATTATTATTTTTTTTTTTTTTAGGATGGGATTGTTAGATTCAATGACTCTGTTGAGTTTTTTTAATATTATCATTATTATTATTATTATTTTTTTTTTTTAGGATGGGATTGTTAGATTCAATGACTCTGTTGAGTTCTTTAATATTATTATTATTATTATTATTATTATTATTATTATTATTATTATTATTATTATTATTATTATTATTATTATTTTAGGAGGGGATTGTTAGAGTCAATGACTTGAGTTTTTAATATTATTTTTTTTTTTTTTTTTTTTTTTTTTTTTTTTTTTTTTTTTTTTTTTTTTTTTTTTTTTTTTTAGGATGGGATTGGTAGATTCAATGACTCTGTCGAGCCAGGGGGAAGTTTGCGTTGAATAAAATATTAATAAATTTTAAAAGAATAGATATTTTAAGTGGCTTTACATTTTCAGGATTGGATTATTAGATTCACTGCTTCTGTTTAGCCAGGGGAAGTTTATGTTAAATAACAAGATAATAAAGATGTAGAAATAAAGATTTAAAGTGGCTTTATAGAAAGTAAACTTTATAAATATGTATGGAGGTTAACACAAAAGTACTCAAAAATTAAGATTTAAAAGTGCTTTTTTAGAAATTAGTAGTTTGTGTTGAATAAAATAGTAATAATAAATTGAATAATAAAGATTTAAAGAGCCTTTTATAAAAAGTAAACTTTATAATCATTTATGAAGGTTAATACTAATGGGGTTAAAAATAAAGATTTAAAGTGCCCTTGTAGAAAGTAGTAGTTTGTGTTGCATGAAATATTAATAAACGTTTGAAAAATAAAGACTTAAAGTACCTTTATAGAAAGTAAACGTTATGAATACTTATTGAGGCTTACACAAAAGTGGTAAAAAATAAAGATTTAAAGTGACTTTATAGACAATGAACTCTATAAATTTGTATGGGGTTTAACACAAAATTTATCAAATGATTAGTTAAAAGCTGTTCATCATTATAATTAGGTCTAAATTTATATTAAGAAAAAGCTACATAGAATTGTCTATGGAAATTAACAGAACAACGCTTAAATATGTTTACATAGGTCACACAAACACACGTGCAGGTCAGACGGTCAAGATTGTACTGCTCTCTGAGTCATGCATGGGCTAAGGTCACCTAACAGCAGCTGATCTCCGGCCATCTCAGAGAGAGAGAGAGAGAGAGAGAGAGAGAGAGGAGAGAGAGAGAGAGGGGGGGGTGGGGGATGGGGGGGGTGTATCTTCCGTTCCTGCAGAAGGGCATTCCTCTTCAATACTTCCCACTTTACTTAGAGCTCGTTTTCTGCTCTATAGTAGAGTCATGTTAGAGTCTTATTTGGAGGGCGATGCTAACAGTCTTAAAGGTTTAAATGTCTCTAATGGATGTAGAGGCAAGGGACAGTGACAATGGACTAGCAAGACAAATGCCAGGGTTAAAGGTTTAGATGTCACTCATGAATGGCAGAGGCAAGGGATAGTGACAATGGACTAGCGAGACAAATGCCAGGCTTAAAGGTTTAATTGTCACTGATGGATGCCAGAGGCAAGGGATAGTGACAGTGGACTAGCAAGACAAAGGCCAGGCTTAAAGGTTTAGATGTCACTCATGAATGGCAGAGGCAAGGGACAGTGACAGTGGACTAGCAAGACAAAGGCCAGGCTTAAAGGTTTAGATGTCACTCATGAATGGCAGAGGCAAGGGACAGTGACAATGGACTAGCAAGACAAATGCCAGGCTTAAAGGTATAAATGTCACTAATGGATGGCAGAGGCAAGGGACAGTGACAGTGGACTAGCAAGACAAATGCCAGGCTTAAAGGTTTAAATGTCACTAATGGATGGCAGAGGCAAGGGACAGTGACAGTGGACTAGCAAGACAAATGCCAGGCTTAAAGGTATAAATGTCACTAATGGATGGCAGAGGCAAGGGGACAGTGACAGTGGACTAGCAAGACAAATGCCAGGCTTAAAGGTTTAAATGTCACTAATGGATGGCAGAGGCAAGGGACAGTGACAGTGGACTAGCAAGACAAATGCCAGGCTTAAAGGTTTAAATGTCACTAATGGATGGCAGAGGCAAGGGACAGTGACAGTGGACTAGCAAGACAAATGCCAGGCTTAAAGGTTTAAATGTCACTAATGGATGGCAGAGGCAAGGGACAGTGACAGTGGACTAGCAAGACAAATGCCAGGCTTAAAGGTTTAAATGTCACTAATGGATGGCAGAGGCAAGGGACAGTGACAGTGGACTAGCAAGACAAATGCCAGGCTTAAAGGTTTAAATGTCACTAATGGATGGCAGAGGCAAGGGACAGTGACAGTGGACTAGCAAGACAAATGCCAGGCTTAAAGGTTTAAATGTCACTAATGGATGGCAGAGGCAAGGGACAGTGACAGTGGACTAGCAAGACAAATGCCAGGCTTAAAGGTTTAAATGTCACTAATGGATGGCAGAGGCAAGGGACAGTGACAGTGGACTAGCAAGACAAATGCCAGGCTTAAAGGTATAAATGTCACTAATGGATGGCAGAGGCAAGGGACAGTGACAGTGGACTAGCAAGACAAATGCCAGGCTTAAAGGTTTAAATGTCACTAATGGATGTAGAGGCAAGGGATAGTGACAATGGACTAGCAAGACAAATGCCAGGCTTAAAGGTTTAAATGTCACTAATGGATGTAGAGGCAAGGGATAGTGACAATGGACTAGCAAGACAAATGCCAGGCTTAAAGGTTTAAATGTCACTAATGGATGTAGAGGAAAGCGACAGTGACAATGGACTCGCAAGACAGATGCCAGGCTTAAAGGTTTGAATGTCACTCATGAATGGCAGAGACAAGGGACAGTGACAGTGGACTAGCAAGACAAATGCCAGGCTTTAAAGGTTTGAATGTCACTCATGAATGGCAGAGGCAAGGGACAGTGACATTGCCCTATCAAGACAAATAACAGGCTTAAAGGTTTAATTGTCACTGATGGATGGCAGAGGCAAGGGACAGTGACATTGCCCTATCAAGACAAATAACAGGCTTAAAGGTTTAATTGTCACTGATGGATGGCAGAGGCAAGGGACAGTGACATTGCCCTATCAAGACAAATAACAGGCTTAAAGGTTTAATTGTCACTGATGGATGGCAGAGGCAAGGGACAGTGACATTGCCCTATCAAGACAAATAACAGGCTTAAAGGTTTAATTGTCACTGATGGATGGCAGAGGCAAGGGACAGTGACAATGGACTAGCAAGACAGATGCCAGGCTTAAAGGCTTAAATAGGACTTGCAAGACAAATGCCAGGCTTAAAGGTTTGAATTTCACTCATGAATGGTAGAGGCAAGGGACAGTGACAGTGGACTAGCAAGACAAATGCCAGGCTTAAAGGTTTGAATGTCACTAATGGATGGCAGAGGCAAGGGACAGTGACAGTGGACTAGCAAGACAAATGCCAGGCTTAAAGGTTTAAATGTCACTAATGGATGGCAGAGGCAAGGGACAGTGACAGTGGACTAGCAAGACAAATGCCAGGCTTAAAGGTATAAATGTCACTAATGGATGGCAGAGGCAAGGGACAGTGACAGTGGACTAGCAAGACAAATGCCAGGCTTAAAGGTTTAAATGTCACTAATGGATGGCAGAGGCAAGGGACAGTGACAGTGGACTAGCAAGACAAATGCCAGGCTTAAAGGTTTAAATGTCACTAATGGATGGCAGAGGCAAGGGACAGTGACAGTGGACTAGCAAGACAAATGCCAGGCTTAAAGGTTTAAATGTCACTAATGGATGGCAGAGGCAAGGGACAGTGACAGTGGACTAGCAAGACAAATGCCAGGCTTAAAGGTTTAAATGTCACTAATGGATGGCAGAGGCAAGGGACAGTGACAGTGGACTAGCAAGACAAATGCCAGGCTTAAAGGTATAAATGTCACTAATGGATGGCAGAGGCAAGGGACAGTGACAGTGGACTAGCAAGACAAATGCCAGGCTTAAAGGTTTAAATGTCACTAATGGATGGCAGAGGCAAGGGACAGTGACAGTGGACTAGCAAGACAAATGCCAGGCTTAAAGGTATAAATGTCACTAATGGATGGCAGAGGCAAGGGACAGTGACAGTGGACTAGCAAGACAAATGCCAGGCTTAAAGGTTTAAATGTCACTAATGGATGGCAGAGGCAAGGGACAGTGACAGTGGACTAGCAAGACAAATGCCAGGCTTAAAGGTTTAAATGTCACTAATGGATGGCAGAGGCAAGGGACAGTGACAATGGACTAGCAAGACAGATGCCAGGCTTAAAGGCTTAAATAGGACTTGCAAGACAAATGCCAGGCTTAAAGGTTTGAATTTCACTCATGAATGGTAGAGGCAAGGGACAGTGACAGTGGACTAGCAAGACAAATGCCAGGCTTAAAGGTTTGAATGTCACTCATGAATGGCAGAGGCAAGGGACAGTGACAGTGGACTAGCAAGACAAATGCCAGCCAGGCTTAAGGGTTTAGATGTCACTCATGAATGGCAGAGGCAAGGGGCAGTGACATTGCCCTAGCAAGACAAATGCCAGGGTTAAAGGTTTAGATGTCAGTCATGAATGGCAGAGGCAAGGGACAGTGACAGTGGTTTTTCGTACTGTTAAACTTTTGCCGTAAGAAAACGGTGAAAATCCTGGAATAAATGTTGCCTGGCATTTACCGTGTTAAAAAATAAACAGAATATTGACGTAAAGGAGTGATATTACGGTCACCAACCCGTAAAAGATAATAACAAAGTAGGGTACAAATTACGGTCACCTGTATTTTACTGAAATACGGCTGAAAACAGTATATATTTTACGGAGAATTTCCGATTAAAGTTACGATTTTTTAACTTGTTTTTATGTGTACCAAAACCTTATTATGAACTTACCGTAATTGTTCTCTTTGCGAACAAATAAGGTTCTGTTGATTAGTTCTGACAGGGAGTGTTTTCGGTCATGGAGATGAAGTTCAACAAAAACTGATCTGAATTAGATTTTGATAATGATTCAGTGACCTAAATGCTATTTAATTCAGGCATTAAGATTGATATATGTTAGTCAGGATTCATGTTTTAATTTTTTTTTTTCATCTGAGCATCAAGTTATCCTGCGAGTTTTACGTGTATATATATATATATATATATATATATATATATATATATATATATATATATATATATATATATATATATATATATATATATATATATATGCGCGTTTATGTATGCGCATTGTGTTAGCCAGGTTAATACTTTGAATTTTATGTTTATTCCTCAAAATTTTCTTATCATTTATATCTGTTGAAGTAATATGAACATACTACCATTACTTTCAATTTTATTAATTAAACAATAACAACCCAGAAAGTTCCCTGCGCATACGGTACACATAGACGCACACATACATATACATACATATACAGTACATACCCACACGTCCACGCCCATACGGTTCACATAGACACACACATAGATATACATACCCACACGTCCATGTCCATACGGTACACATAGACACACACATACATATACATACCCACACGGCCATGCCCATACGGTCCACATAGACACATAGACACATACACATACATGTACAGTATATATCCACACGTCCATCCCCAATCGATACACATAGACATACACATACATATACATACCCAGACGTCCATGCCCATACGGTACACATAGACACACACATACATATACATACCCACAT
>NC_090726.1:11620483-11647983 GCF_036898095.1 Palaemon carinicauda | reverse complement strand
CTAGTTGGAAAAGCAGGATGCTATAAGCCCAGAAGCTCCAACAGGGAAAACAGCTCTGTGAGGAAAGGAAACAAGGAAAAATAAATGATCTTGAGAGCAGTAACATTAAAGTAACTATTTCCTATATAAACTATAAAAGCTTTAACAAAACAAGAGGAAGTGAAATAAGATAGAATAGTGTGCCCGAGTGTACCCTCAAGCATGAGAACTCTAACCCAAGACAGTGGAAAACCATGGTACAGATGCTATGGCACTACCCAAGACTAGAGAACAATATTTTGATTTTGGAGTGTCCTTCTCCTAGAAGAGTTGCTTAACATATAGCTAAAGAGTCTCTTCTATCCTTACCAAGAGGAAAGTAGCCACTGAACTATTCAGTGCAGTAGTTAAACCCCTTGAGCGAAGAAGAATTATTAGGTAAGCTCGATGTTGTCAGGTGTATAAGAACAGAGGAGAACATGTAAAGAATAGACCAGACTACTCGGTGTATATGTAGGCAAAGGGAAAGTGAACCATAACCAAAGAGAAGGATCCAATGTAGTACTGTCTTGGCAGTCAAAGGACCCCATAACTTTATATCTCATAAAGTAAAATCATTATTTTTTTCATTGCTGCACATACTAGATTCCTAAGGTATGATGTGAGTGTTTACACATAGGTTTTTATTTTTAGAGAAGAGGTTGCTTGCCGGGTGCCTTACTCACGCAAAATGGTGTTCGAATTTCACTGCTGTTCAATCTTCCTTGTAATGAATTATTTCAGTTTTGCTTTATTTTAACTGGACCTACTGTGGGGGGAAGTTAAAGCGCTAGATTATGTAATTTCTTATTACAAAATATAATTGAATTTAATATTAAGAAATATTTATTCTAGTATTTTGGGCCAACTCTCCATGCCAGTAGTTTGGTACTTGTAGCCTATGATATTTTTTCTGTATTGCATCAAAATCCTCCTTGCTATCCTTTAAGGTTGTGGTCTGATTGGTAACGTCTCTGCCTGGTGTTTGCTAGTCGAGGATTCGAGTCCCGCTCAGACTCGTTAGTGCCATTTGTGTCTGGAACCTTACCATCCTTGTGAGCTAAGGTTGGGGGATTTGGGAAAGCCTATAGGTCTATCTGCTGAGTCATCAGCAGCCACTGCCTGGTCCTGGCTGGTCCTAGTTTGGGTGGAGAGGGGGGGCTTGACTCGTTAGTGCCATTAGTGCCTGCAACCTTACCATCCTTGTGAACGAAGGTTGGGGGGTTTTCGAAAGCCTATAGGTCTATCTGCTGAGTCATCAGCAGCCATTGCCTGGCACTCCTTGGTCCTAGCTTGGGTGGAGAGGGGGCTTGACTCGTTAGTGCCATTAGTGCCTGCAACCTTACCATCCTTGTGAGCTAAGGTTGGGGGATTTGGGAAAGACTATAGATCTATCTGCTGAGTCATCAGCAGCCACTGCCTGGTCCTCCCTGGTTCTAGCTTAATAATATATGGTCAGTGTCTAGGGCATTGTACTGACTGCTAGGACAATGTCACTGTCCCTGCCTAACGATCTGCTGGACTGGTGTTCGAGACCCGCTCATGCTCGATAGTTTATTATAGTGTTTATAAACTCACTATCCTTGTGAGCTAAGGGTATGGGGTTTGAAAGTGCCCATAGGACTACATACTGAGTCATCAGCATCCATTGCCTGGCCCTCCCTGGTCCTAGCTTGGGTGGAATGCGGTCTTGATCGCTGATCTCATGTCTATATGGTCAGTCTCTAGGGCATTGTTAGTGTCCCTTGCCTCTGCCATTCATGAGCGACCTTTAAACCTTTTATGAACTGACCTTCAAATTAACATACTGAAGCGTATAATCCAAATGGTTTATTTTTTATGAAATGTATATAGTTTATATATATATATATATATATATATATATATATATATATATATATATATATATATATACATGATAAATCTCTTTTAATGTTAATGATCTTAAAATATTTTATTTTGATTGTTATTACTCCTCTTTTAGTTTATTTAGTTTATTTATTTCCTTGTTTCCTTTTCTCACTGGGCTATTTTTCCCTTTTGGAGCCTTTGGGCTTATAGCATTTTTGTGCGAATCAAAATAATTCATGACCGTAAAGGAAACTTTATAACAAACCATTTGTATATCTTATATATGTCGTTTAGATTCATACTTATGCATAGTAGTATTTACTTTTTTTATATACAATTGAATACATGTATACAATGCCTGAAGTTCTACCTATATTATTAACCTTATTCCTAATACAATAAATTAAACTAGAGGGGCACTTAGTAGAGCGCAGGCCTCCGCCACGGCAGCTTATTTCTTGACCTTTTGCTCGACCTTTTCCTTTGAGCTTAACATGTATTAATTGGGGTGGATTTTCATACACTCAAATATGATACAAGTTTGACTTCTTTTTGACAACGATGTCCAAACTTATAGCTGATTAAGTGAATTGGACATTTTGCTTGACCTTTGACCTTGACCATCCAAAATTTAATCATATCCAGCTTTTACATAACAGTTGATCCCTGCAAGTTTCATTACTCTACGATTATAAAATTGTGGCCAGGGACCTGTTCACAAACAAACACATACACATAGATACAAACGGCGGGTAAAACATAACCTCCTTCTAACTCCGTTGGCGGAGGTAATGAACAGATTAAATCAAGTAATCGAGAGAGAGAGAGAGAGAGAGAGAGAGAGAGAGAGAGAGAGAGAGAGAGAGAGAGAGAGAGAGAGAGAAATGGTATCCAAACTGTAATAATGAATTACTATTTTTTTTTTATTTGTAAAACCGGATAATTTTCAAGAAATCTATTTTTTATTGTTATAGAAGTCTAGCAAAAAAAAATGAAATAAAACAGATTTATTCAAATAATGTAAAGAGAAAAAAGTATCCAAACAGTATTAATAATAAGTTAAAATTTTTATATATTCTTAAAGCCAGATAATTTTCAAGAATTGTATTTTCCCTTTATTGTAGAAGTCTGGAAAAAAGAAAAGAACAGATTAATTGAAATATTCTAAAGAGAAAAAGGTATCCAAACAGTATCAATAAAAAGTTAAAAAAAAATATTTGTAAAACCAGATAATTATGAAGAATTATACTTTTTTTTGTAGAAATCTGATTAGAAAAAAAAAGAAACAAAACAAAAAGATTAATTCAAATAATCTAAAAAGAAAAAAATAGTATCCAAATAATATCAACAATAAGTTACAAATTTTGTATATTTGTAAAACCAGATAATTTTTCAAAATTTCTATTTTCCCTTTTTTAGATGTCTAACAAGAAAAAAAAAAAGATTTATTAAAATAATTGAAAGAGAAAGTATGTAAACACTATCAACAATAAATTACAAATTGTGTATATTTTTAAAACCAGCTAATTTTCAAGAAATCTCTTTTTTTTTTTTTTGTAGAAGTCTGGCAAGAAAAAAAAAGAAAAAAAATGATTAAAATAATCGAAAGAAAGAACTAATACTATTAAAACGATATCAACAAAAAATTACAATTTTTTTGTATATTTATAAAACCAGCTAATTTTCAAGAAATCTCTTTTCCCTTTTTTTTTCAGAAGTCTGGCCAGAAAGAATGCACACACCACACCTGAAACTACGACCACACGCATCAAGATCTATGAGGGGAGTTCCAATATTTATTTTCGTTTGGATGTTTCCGAGGGTGAAGGGAAAAGGTGTCCTGGTCGACAACGAGAAGATGTTGGTATTCTCAAAGGGATGTTACCTTGCACGCCTTCTGCTACCCAGGGGTAAGTGTGCACTAGGGATTTTTAAAGATTTTTATTTTCATTTTAAGAAAGTTTTTTTTTTCTTAGGAAATTTTATTGTCTTATATTTATTTTATTTATGTGGGGAAGTGTGCAGGAGGGATTTTCAAAGATTTTTTTTTTTTTTTTTTTTTAAGAAAGTTGCTTTTCTTAGGCAAATATATTGTCTTATAACAGTGTTTTTTTCTATTTATATTGGTAAGTGTGCATGAGAAATTTTTTAAAGGTCTTTTTTTAACAGTTATATATTTTTTAAGAATTTTTATTATCTTATAACTGTTTTTTTTAATGTTTGCAAGTGTGCATTAGCGGTTTGTTTCATTTTTTTTTTTTATTTGAAGGAAATTGGGAATTTTATTAAATTATATTGACAACTTTTTTTTCATTTATGCGGGTGAGTTTCCTTTATTTTTTTTATGATTTTTTTTCTTTATTTAAAGGAAATTATGATTTTTTAAATTATATTTTATTACCACTTTTTTATTTATATGGGTAAGTGCGATTTAAATTTTTTGAGATTTTTCTTATTTGAAAAAGCAAGTTATTTTTTAAGTAAATTATATTGTCTTATAACCTTTTTTTTTTAATTCGTGTGTGTGTGCTTCAGTTTTTTTTATTTGAAGGAATCAATGATTTCGTTAAATTATATTTTTTATAACACATTTATAATGTATATCTGGTTTTTTGTATTTCGTCAGCATAATTAATTGCTTATCTGTGGGCAAGTGCATAAGTTTAATTCTTTTTTTTAGATTTTCTTATTAGAAAAAGTAATATTTTAGAAAAAGTAATATTTTTGTTTAAGTTGTCAATTTTTTAATTTTTTTATTTTTATTCCATCTGTGTCCTTTTTTTTTTTTTTATCTATGGATAAGATTGTAACCGGTTTTTTCTTAGATTTTTTTCATCTTATCTAGAGAAAGTAATATTTTTTTTAATGATATTGTCTTATAAACACTTTTTTTTATTGATATTTGATCTCTTGTATTCCATCTGCGTATTTTTTTTATTTATGGATAAATATGCAAAATATTTATTTTTCTAGATTTTTTCGTCTTATTTTAAGAAATTTATGTTTTTTTTTTAATGATATCTTATAAAAAACTTTTTTTTATTGATATTTGGTAATTTATATTCCGTTTGCGTATTTTATATCTTCCCTGATGCTACTTATCAATTAAAATCGTTGTTCTGATATATTTACCAATAGCAAAATTGATGAATTAATGTGTTCGTTGATTTTGGTATTACTAAATACTATAAAATATTCACCAATACCAAACTTAATGAACACGTTATTATTATTATTATTATTATTATTATTATTATTATTATTATTATTGTTGTTGTTGTTGTTGATACCAGCCAAGCCACAACCTTAGTTGGAAAAGCAAGATGCTTAAAACCCCAAGGGCTCCAACAAGGAAAAAATAGCTGAAGGAGGAAAGGAAACAAGGAAATAAATAAACGATATAAGAAGTAATGGAAAAATTAAAATAAAATACATTAAAAAAGATAATTCATATATAACTATAAAAAGACTTAAGTTAGGCAAGGTACGAATGAAGGAGAGAGAGAGAGAGAGAGAGAGAGAGAGAGAGAGAGAGAGAGAGAGAGAGAGAGAGAGAGAGAGAGGCAACAAATCTTTTCACACACCCAAAATAACACTTTCAACCCCTTTTCCTCGAGGCCCCCCGGGCAGGCAGGGGTCGCCGCCCCCCCCCTCCTTAAGCCCCCCGGGCCAGGCTGGGCTCGCCGCCCCCTCCCCCCCCCCCCTGCCAATACTCCTTGGCAGATCCCAGTGCTGATAAGTGAAGGCGTAAAGTAAAAGCAAGGTGAACACTAATGATAACGATGATAAGTTTCTTATAAAAAGTATCCTTTATTATTATTATAAGTGTTCATTTCATATTGCGTTTTGAGGTTTAAATGTCGCTCATAATTGGCAGAGGCAAGGGGGCAAGGATTATCCCCTAGATACTGTTCATATATATATATATATATATATATATATATATATATATATATATATATATATATATATATGTATATATATATATACATATATATGTATATATATATATTTATATATATACATATATATATATATATATATATATATATATATATATATATATAATTATATATATAAATATATATATATATATGTATATATATATATATATATATATATATATATATATATATATATATATATATATATATATATGATGAGCGCCCAAGCCACTTTATCATGCTTGGCACAGGGAGGACCAGGCAATGGCTGCAGATTTTTAAGGTTTAAAGGTCGCTTATGAATGGCAAAGGCAAGGGACAGGGATTATGCCCTGGACACTGACCATACATATATATGATCAGCGCCCAAGTCCTCTCTTCATCAAGCTAGGACCAGGGAGGGCCAGGCAATGGCTGCTAATTTTTAAGGTTTAAAGGTCGCTCATGAATGGCAAAGGCAATGGACAGTGACAATACCCTAGATACTGACCATATATATATATATATATATATATATATATATATATATATATATATATATATATATATATATATATATATTATTATTTATATATATATATATTATATATATATATATATATATATATATATATATATATATATATATATATATATATATATATATATATATGATCAGTACCCAAGTCTCCTCTCCACCCAATCTAGGACCAGGGAGGGCCAAGCAATGGCTGCGGATCTTAAAGTATTAAATGCTACTCATGAATAGCAGAGGCAAGGGACAGAACAATGCCCTGGACACTGACCATATATACAGTCTCCTACCAAGCTCGGACCAAGGAGGGCCAGGCAATGGCTGTCGATGACAATTAGGCCCCAATAACCCTTGAAAATTAAGACACTTATTGCTTCTCTAGAGTACCTGAGGCACGGGCTCTTGCAAAGATGATGGGAAACCCTTTATGGTCTGAAATGACCTTGAAGTTTGTGTGTGCGTAGAATTTTGTTTGCAAGCGAGAGTCTATTTGCAAGTTATATTCTTCTTCTTCTTCTTCTTCTTCTTCTTCTTCTTCTTCTTATTATTATTATTATTATTATTATTATTATTATTATTATTATTATAATCATTGTTATTACTACTACTACTACTACTACTAATATTATTATTATTATTATTATTATTATTATTATTATTATTATTATTATTATTATTATTATTTTTATCATTCCTATTATTATTATTATTATTATTATTATTATTATTATTATTATTATTATTACAAACTAAGCTACATCCCTTGTTGGAAAAGTCAGGATACTATAATCCCAAGGGCTCCAATAGGGAAAAATAGCCCTGTGAGAAAAGGAAATAAGGCAGTGAACTATATGAGAAGTAATAGAAAATACATATAAAACACCTCAAGAACAGTAACAACGTTACAATTGGTCTGCCATACATAAACTATGAGGAGAGACTTATGTCAACCTGTTCAACATGAACACATTCGTTGCAAGTTTGAACTTCTGAAGATTACTTCTGTCTACAGGATGAAGATCCAAAGGTTGAATATCCAAAGGTACTGGGGACATCCTGGCTGAGATACTACTGCTAGAGAGTTAGGGGGTCCTTTGACTGGTCAGACAGTACTACAGTGGATCCTTCTCTCCGGTTACGGTTCTTTCCCTTTGCCTACACATACACTGAATAGTCTGGCCTATTCTTTACAGATTCTCCTCTATTCTCATACACTTGAAAACACTGAGATTACCAAACAATTCTTCTTCACCCAAGGGGTTAACTACTGCACTGTAATTGTTCAGTGGCTACTTTCCTCTTGGTAAGGGTAGAAGAGACTTTAGCTATGGTAAGCAGCTATTCTAGGAGAAGGACACTCCAAAATCAAACCATTGTTTTCTAGTTTTGGGTAGTGCCATAGCCTCTGTACCATGGTCTTCCACTGTCTCGGGTTAGAGTTCTCTTGCTTGAGGGTACACTCAGGCTCATTATTCTATCTAATTTCTCTTCCTCTTGTTTTGATAAAGTTTTTATAGTTTATATAGGAAATATTTATTTTAATGTAACTGTTCTTAAAATATTTTATTTTTCCTTGTTTCCTTTCCTCACTGGGCTATTTTCCCTGGTGGCGCCCTTGGGGTTATAGCATCCTGCTTTTCCAACCAGGGTTGTAGCTTAACAAATAATAATAATAATAATAATAATAATAATAATAATAATGAGAAAGCTTAAGGGTCTAATGCTTTCTCTGTAGTAAACATTAAAAAAATCAATATCAGAACAAAAAATTCATTTGTAGAGACAGTTTTACAAGCAAAACCTATTTATTCCAGCATTATTGAGAATGCTTAGGAATCTAATTCTTGTTTCATATACTATATTAAACAGAAAAAAAACAATATCAGAACAAAAAATTAATTTGATATCTGTGGATAGACATTTTTATTGGTAAAACCTAATTTTCTATCAGTATTAATTATTTAGGGGTATAATGCTCACTCCATGTACTGCACTAAATAGGAAAAATAAGGACATTCACCATCAAAATTATTCATTTATTCTAATATTAACATTATAATACAAAAAAAAAACTTAATAACTAAAAGGGTAATAGTACTTGGCATCATAATACCACGTTTAATACATATCAGTAATGAAGGTTATGCTGTTATTCATAATAACATTCGCCACTAAGGCAAAGAGACATTACATAATTCCAAGACAGTTAGACAATGATGGCTGAATGCTCAGCTATATTTGGCATATGTTTATAAAGAGACATAACACATGTAAGGGGTAAACAGGACACACTCCAAAACATATCTTCACTTACGCCAAAGTGTAAGGCGTATACGCTGTCCTTAGTATTGCACTAATGGCCTGTGGACTTCGATTGGTATATGTTCAACCATGCGAAGTTTTGGATTAAGTTTTTTTATTGATAATCAAAAGGATATATTATTACCTGATTATAATTTGTTCAGCTCTAGGAATGAAAAGAGCAAATAAAAAAAAAAAGTTAAAATGGCATGTATAATATTTTTGCAATTTAAAATACGTGTTTTTTTAATTGATAATTAGAAGGAAATATTATTCCTGATTATAAGTTGTTCAGCTTCAGGAAAGAATAGTGCAAAAAAATAATGAAGTTAAAATGGCAATAATTATTAATTTTTGCAATTGAAAGAAAATTATTTATTTATTGACAATTTGCAGGAAAGATTATCACCTAATTATAATTTGTTCAGCTTCAGGAAAAAAAGAGCAAAAAAATAATGAAGTTAAAATGGCAGTAATTATTAATTTTTGCAATTGAAAGAAAATTATTTATTTATTGACTATTAGGAGGAAAGATTATTACCTAATTATAAGTTGTTCAGCTTCAGGAAAGAATAGTGCAACAAAAAAAAAAAAGTTAAAATAGCAATAATTATTAATTTCTGCAATTGAAAGAAAATTATTTATTTATTGACAATTAGGAGGAAAGATTATCACCTAATTATAATTTGTTCAGCTTCAGGAAAAGTAGTGCAAAAAAAAAAAAGTTAAATTGGCAATATTTATAATTTTTTGCTGTTTATTTTAAAATGATTTTGGATCTTACAATAGATTAGATAACTATTTAATTTTTTTTTATTAGAAGGAAAGATTATCACCTGATTATAATTTGATTAGCTCTAGAAAAAAAATTAAACAAAAAAGTTAAAATGACAAAATTTATATTTTGCAATTTGTTTTAAAAAGAATTTGAATCTTGTAATAGATTAGTTAACTATTCAATTTATGCCAATTTAGTTTGATGAGACAATTGTTAAAATATTTATCTCTATATTCAGTGATAAATATTAATAACATTTTCAAGCATAGCTTTTATTTTTTTTAAATAATTTTCTATTAATTGTAATGACAGTACAAACTGAAGCTTCTCATTAACATATTGTGGGTACTGCTACTGTGGCACCAATACTCAGATTGTAAGAGAAACATGCCATTTTATTACAATCAGCTTTTGCTTCATTCTTCCACTTATTCCAGCATTTCGAAAAAGCAACATGATCCATAAATCAGTGAATACATTTGACAATCCTTAATCATAACATCACGAGACATACAATCGTTATAGCACACAGTCTTCATAAAAGTCTTACAGGGTTAGTAAATTCCACTGGATTTTCCATGTGTAGAATCTTATCTTACAGATGCTGAGGTCATTAGGCAAATAAATAGTGTTTATATCAGAGACTGTTCTCCCAGGATATATCAGTACTTTTATCTAAACTTATAACGTTTAGGGGAAATAGGATTAATATCCACCAATATCACCTTACTACAATGTTGAGTAATGCTTCTGTGCTTTCCAACGCTTCCTCTGCTAGAAACCAGCTCAAGCAGGGAGGCTTGACTTGAATAACACCCGTTTCAGCTACAGTACAGTACAGTCTTCTTCTGCATTCATTCGTCGCTGAAGAACAAAACCAAAACATTGTCCAACCAAAACAAAATTCTGTTTAGAGCCAATCTTCAGCTTCACTTAGCAAAGCTGTAATATCAGTTCAAATCACAACAACGTCATTATTCTAGGAACTTAAGTTTTTCAGCTTTCGGCGAGAGCTTGGATTTCTGCAAGTTTCCGCGCCTGCGCCACACAGTCGACCGTGTACCACCACTGGCAGACCACTGTCTCCTGGTGGAATATGGTTCCTCTGGGGCAAAGGAAGGAGAACTTCTGGATGCCATTGCAGACGTGGTATACCTGCGAATGCAAAGTGGAATGAGTACGAGAAAGGTATGAAAAATATCAGAGGAGCATATAGTATATTACTGTTTTTTTTTACATTTGCCAGCTCTGTAAGAGTCAAGTACATATATGACAGTAGATTAAAATGGATTATCAATCTGTAAATCCAGATACAAGAGTACCAAGAGAACTTCTTACCTGGCATGCAGTTTCTGGATCAGCATACATCATGCCGCTTTTGGACACGCTCTTCGAACACCTGAAAGAGGTCTCTGGGATGAAATCCAGAATCGGATAGTCAACGCCTCCTTCGCCAGGGATGTGGTCGTTGTCAGGGTCGTTGTCAACGCTGGTGCCATCAATGCCCTGGCAAATCAAGGATTATTAATCAGTATTGTAGGACGCTAAGGAGAATATGGTGGTTTGCACCTGCAGTGAAACATTTACTACTTTCATATCTGCACTCTTCCCAATCAAATTTTAAGAAATGGAATCTTTGTAGCTGTGCTATAAATCTTGCATTTAACAATTAAGCAAATTATCTCAATTAATCATACCATGTAAATGAGATAATGAATATAGGAATTTTACATATTCCTTAAGTTTTGGTTTGTGGTTACCCTAAAAATGTTCATAAATTGTATCATTTAAAAAATTACAGAGAAAAAAATTTCAATGGGAAATCATATAGCAGCTATAAACTGAGCAAGATAATAATTAAGTTCTAAACCTGTTATTCTTCAGATAATATAGCATTATGGCTTTTAGAGAATATGAATATCCTGTTTGAAAATTTCTCATAAAATCCCATTACACAGCAGAATTTTCTCTAACAAAGATATTCCTCTCTAGATTTTCATGGGTATTTTCTTACCTGTTACTTCTAAAGTTAGAAGTGTCTTGATTTCATCATAAATATGCCTTTATTTTTATTTTAAGCTGATACTAAATGGAAACTTAGAAGCTTTGTTATTTAGACAGATGGTGTTAAAGCTACTCTTTCTACTGTGGTTAGAATTACATCTACAACATGCAAGTGGAGTTTGTGTTTTCTACATAACAGGAAAGCTAGTTTTACATCAGATGTTCAGTCTCTAGTGAATAGATTCATAGTAAAAGTATGTTGAAACTATAGTCACCGCATAGATTCCAGGCGAAATAATTCCCACCCCCTCATGAAGTCATGGCCAATCACGTCTCCCATGTTAGCAACGGGCATAATACATCCCTTTACAAATTTCAAACTATTCTAACTTATAATCACCTCAAGGGGATGTGTTGTGACCGCTGTTATGAAGAGAGACAACTTTATACTAACTTATAATCCCATTAAGGGGTATGTGTTGTGACCGCTGTTATGAAGAGAGACAACTTGATACTAACTTATAATCACTTTAAGGGGTATGTGTTGTGACCGCTGTTAACAAGAGAGACAACATGATACTAACTTATGATCACTTTAAGGGGATATATTGTGACCGCTGTTAACAAGAAAGACAACATGATACTAACTTATGATCACTTTAAGGGGATATATTGTGACCGCTGTTAACAAGAAAGACAACATGATACTAACTTTTATCACTTTAAGGGGATGTATTGTGACCGCTGTTAACAAGGGAGACAACATGATTGGCTAAATTGGCTATGACATCATCAGTGAGTGGGGCTTATTTTGCCCAGAATCTCTGCAGTGACTATAGTGAGCTAAAAAAGGGTTAAACAACTATTCACTTTTGAGAGCACAAATATCATCTGGTGCAATGTACCTTTGAAGAAAGGATTAGTTTAATTAGACTCACGCTTCCTTCATTAATGCCGGAGGGGATTAGAAGACTTGGACCTCTGGTTGGTGAAGTTGGTTGAGGTATTTTATTAGAAGTAAGAGCTAAAGAAGGCCTCGTATTTTGGAATGGAGGAGTTGTGGTAGAACTGGTAGTACGGGTGAATTTGGTACTCCCACGGCGGCCGTGATTGATGTTAAAGCTATTTTGTGAAAATTGGATGTTAGAAATAGGCAATGGCGATGGGAAGCTTAACCCTGGAGTAAGAGGAGGTTCTGAATTTTGTGCTGACTTTGAAGAAGAATTACTTGATAGCACATTAACGTCTCCAGAAGTCTGCTTTGGATTATTGAGGATAGGATGAAAATTGGGACTGAATATTGATGTATGTGGCAGACTTTGTGTTCCCTGGTGGGGTTTAAGGAATTTAGTAGGCAATTGAGATGGGTTATTGGTTTGTCTTACCGGTAGAGTTGCTGAATTGGTGTTGCTATGAATAAGGTGACTATTTGCGTTGCTGGAAGGGGGTAAAGTAGTGATGATATTGGATATTTGAGGATGAGTGTTTGGAAATATTTGAGGGTTATTGTTTTGTACCGAAGGTTGGGAAAAGTTGGGATCTTGGATAGTGGAAGGTCCTGGATTGGGTGCAGAACTTTGAGAATTTGAATTTATTGTTTGTACAAAGGCATTTGAGTTTTGGGATGGTGTATTAGAGAAAGGCAGGACTGGCGAGTTAGAGTTTGTAATAGTTTGTAATATAGGAGCTGAATTCTGGAACTGTGATAATCCATCTGAACTAGGTCCATTGGGTGTAGGTGGCTGTGGTGGAGGGTTAGTTTTGTGTGGTGGTTCAATAAATCGTGATATAGAAATTGGATTATTTTGTGCAGGATTTTCATGAAGAATGTTTGAATGTTGCTGCTGTGGCGAATCTCCTGAGATGAAAGTAAAACTAGAACTATTTGCATTTTCTGCTTGCGGAAAACTATTATGGGATGGATTAACTGAGAGTAAAGATGGGTCACTGTGTTGTTGTGAGGAATTTACTTCAACAGAAGCAATACTAGGATTATTGCTTGTAAGTATTTGCCAAAAAGAGTCTGTCGTTTGGGACTGATTGTTTGATGCACTATTTAGTGCGGAATTCTGGGCCAAAATATCTGCTAGCTCACTTGTGAATGATAGAAAATCTGTAGAGCTTTGCGTAGAAGTTTGTATTAAGGCGTTGGTATTTTTTAGCTCCATGAGGTCACTTGGTGATGATACTACCATAGGATTCTTTTCTGTTGATGTTTGTGTAATGGTACCTACATTTTGTAACACAGAATCAGTCGTTCCTGAGGAATGGTGAGGTGTGGTAGTTGTAACTACAAATGCTTCACTTTCATCAAGGAACTGCGGTGAATCACTCGAGAAAGAGACAAAAGACTGAACAGTTGATGAATCTGGTAAAAAGTTTGAAACGCTGAAATGAGACGGGGAGATTTCAGTGGGATTTGAAAAAAAGTCAGAAGGTCCATTATTAAAGAAAGAACCAGGAGAGGAAAATTCAACTGTTGGGGGAGAAAGAGTTGTAATCAAGGGATCATTTGGAGATGGGACAAAGGATGTGCTACTTACTGTTGAAAAAGGATTACTAAAAGCATTTGGTGATAAGATAGATGTGGGTGGAGGATTTCTAGTATTTATAGTGAAAGAGGGTTTGTTTGAATTACTGAGGGAAGGGGCATTTGTTGAAAAGGGTTTCGAAGGGAGGCTTAATGCTGGAATTGAAGAAACAATGTTTGAATTAGAGTTTTGCCCAGTACCACTTGTTACTTGATTTACTGGTAGATTAACAATGGGGGGAGGACTAAGTGTCGCTGGAAGTGGCAAGGCCGATCCAATATTGTTTCCATTTGCTACCTGGCCTTGGGTTTCTGGGGCATCGAGAAAGAATCGTATGCTACCTCGCCCATTAAATGGGTTATCAGGAATTGTAAAATCTAATCTAGGGAAAGAGGTAGCAGAGTTTATTCCTGGTGCTGGTGTTGAAATAAATGTAGAAGGATTTGAAGCTGTAGTAAATCGAATTGAACCTTGACCAGCAAAACTGGGAACTGGCACAATACTGGAATCAAGACTTTCTCTTGTGTCATGGGGAAATATCATATTACCGTGTCCATCAAATCTAAATGGGATGCTGTTAGGTGGTGGATTTTCTGGACTGCCATCTTCAATATCTGATGTTCCAGTTGCAAAACTGAATGTAAAGGGGGGTTCTAAAGATGGGTCCCCGTTATCTTTGCCAGAAGAATCAAATATTACTGTAGAAGATATTGGTTGTCCAGGAAAAGCATCCGTAAATCTATTTGTTGACGCTAATGGTGTGTGGGTTGGTTCTGGTTCTGCAGTTGTTGTTCTAAATGATGATGTTAATGGTGCATGGGTTGTTGTTGCTGATGTTGTCATAGGTGTATGTGAAGATGTTGAAGAATTTCGTTTGATGTTGAGAATAGAAGCAAGTGTGTTAGAATGTGCTCTCTGAGTGGTAGCTTTAGGTCTTGATGTTGTTGATAAGAAAGGTACTAATCTGTTTGTGTGTGACTGTGAATCCTTTTCATTAGTTTTCTCATTCAACACAGGGTTCTCTATTATATGTGTGTCTTGTTTGCTGTTGTTTAAGGAATGACTAGAAGTGTTCAGAGGTTTTAGAAAAACTGATGGCCTTGTAACCAATGAAGATGGACTTTCTTTATCATTAGATTGGGTTGCTTCTGTACTGGAATGAGAGTTAGGTCTCACTGTTGTAGTAAAGCCAGGGAAGACATTATTTGAATTAGTTTGAGGGGTATTTGTTGGTCCTGTAAACTTAGGAGACTCATCTGGTGTTCCAGTCTCGTGTCCAGACAGTTTGGTTAAGATTCGTCCAGTATTTGGTGATTTTGTGGTTGGAGGGTCTTTGAAAGAAGGGGATTCAAGGGTGAAAAAGGGTTTATTAGTGGTTGTTGTTGTAGATGGAAGGAAGCGAATTGAGTTATGCTTAAAACCTGGTGCAAATGCCGTTGCTAAATCAGTTGTAGCTGGTGGGTTAGTTGTAGTAAATGGTCTTGTTATGATTGGGTTAATAGTCGTTAGTTCTTCTCCAAAATTATCTCCTAAACCATTGCCCTTAGTTAATATATTCCTTAAAGTAGTTATTATATCATTTGAGACCTGTGTAGTTGCAAATAATGGTGATGGAGTAGTGTTGATAAATCCGTCTGAAGAAAAGACTTGCTGGTGGCTTTCATCTTGAAATTCTCTCTGTGAAGTTACTGGATGTCTCGGAATGATGCCTTTCTCGGCACGTATGCTAACTCCCCCAGTTATGGATTGTTGAAGACGAGGGAATGTTTGTGGAGTTGTATGGAATATGTTATTCTTTGGTTCAGCCGGTTTCGGGGGTATAGTTCCTGCTGGTAATGAAGCTAGGAATGTTTCTCGTAGGTTTGAATGTTGTATGTTTTCAAATGCTGGTCTCTGATCATTGCTCTGTGTTTTAGCTTTATGTCTTAGCCGTTGTGAAGGGGTAATCCTTTCGCCTTGATTGCTATGATCAATGTTATGAGCTTTAGGTGCCAATGTAGTAATTTCTTGTAATCCTGTTGCATTCAGTACTGGAAGGGCAAGAAGAATAATTTTTGGAGTTATACTTACAGTAGGCACGGTGGTTACCGGAACCCTGTCAGTTACTGCCTGATCTTCAAACTGTCTATTTTCAAAGACTCGTGGAGGCACTGTTTCAGTAAAGAAAATATTATCTTCATTTGCAACTGTTGGTAATGTAGTTAGTAGAACTGCTGGAGTGGGTGCCCTAGTTGTTGGTGGTGCTAAGTTTAGTGGACGCAGACCAGCCACAGGAATTGTAGTTGTTGAACCAAAATCAAATTCGTCTGAAGAAGGCCAAGTGGTAACAGATTCACGTTGACTGTCTGTGGTAGAAAAAGAGAATGGCGATTCTGTTGTTGTAAAGCTCTCAAATTTGTCTCTAAGATTAGATAGGGTAACTGGCTTCCATTGAAATCTGCTCCTCTGCGTGGTGGGTGCGACACCAGAATTTGTACCTTGGTTGTTTGAGCTTTGGAAAAATCCTAAACTAGGATTACCTGAAGAATTAGCTATTCCTTTTCTTCGAAATGAATTATTTGGGTTTAATGTACTTGGTGGTCTTGCAGTAGTAGTAGTTTTGCTGAAGAATTTAGAGGGCTGGAAATTTTGTTCAGGCTGTTTATTTGGCACTGAAGCTACTACATTTTGTGGTGAAATATTCCTTTGTGCTTCAGAAGTCGGAGTTTCTCTAGAATTTAATGCAGTTATCCATTCAGGCTCAGAAAGAATTGAATGCTCTTCTTCAGTTTTGGGCATTATTGTTGTTTCAAACTCATCGGGTGGAATTGTCATAGGATCTGACTCAAGGGGACCTAACTGCGTTGTTTCTTCTTCATCTTCAGCAAAGTAAGGCAGAATTGTCGTTGACGGAAAGTTTTCTATATTTTGTTCCGTTGATTTTGTTATAAAGTCACTCTCTGTTTCTGTGTCATAGCTTGGAGTGGTTATATCTGGCTGGGAAGTAGCTGGATCTTTTAATTTGATAAGAGAAGCAAGGGTAGTAAATTGCCCTCTACTTGGTCTTGGAGATGTTGGGATGAATGTAGAGACACGATGCGCTCTACTTTTGTTTGAATCCTGATCTCTTGGATTGTCCCTTACAGAATGCTGTGGAAGAACACTTGGAGCGCTAGTGGTAGCAGAACTCATAAAATGTTCATGGGTAGGAGTGAAGAATGAAGATGGAGATTTTGATGTGGTTTCATTCCTTATGACTCTGTCGTTAATATCATGTTGTGTTGGGCGAGGAAGTTGCGGAAAATGTCTATTTATATTATCAGAACTATTTCTTAGTGACAATTTAGAATCCAGGAATCTTGATGTTGGCTCTGAGTGATGGAAACGACCGGCAGGAGTAACATGGATTCTTGAAGAGTTATTAGGGGAGGCAGGACGCAAAAATTGGGTAGGACCTTTTCTGTGGTGTGCATGAGGCTGGTTACTCCCAAACGCTGGCTTCTCAGTGAAGAGAAGGGATCCAATAGATGTTATATTGAATAACCTTGGTTGCGGTACTGGTCTTAGAAATGAAGTTGGTTTATCCTGAGTATTGGTGCCTAGTGGTTCCCTTTGATTCTTCTGTATGCCCCCATGAAAATCTGTTCCAAGTGACGAGCTGCTGACAGTTGCCGTTTGTACAGTACTTTCAGTAGTAATCGGCTGTTTTGTAACACTTCCAGTAGGCGTTGTTTTCCTACCATTTCTTAAACTTTTAAGCATCTCTCTGTTTAAAGCTAAAAATCTTTGCAGTGCTAACTCCTTCTCTTTATCATTACCTGCTTTAGGTGTTTTATTAACTGCTTCAGTCACTCCTGATCCTTTTTGGGTTCTTTCTACACTACCACCATCTTGGAGGTCAATATTTTCTTTAGTTGTTTGCTGTCCCCTAGATGATTCCAAGTTTACTTCCACGCCTTTAATGACTTCAATATTATGCTCTCTTATTGGCTGGGAATTTCCATCAAATTTCTTTTCACTGGAAAATGGCTGTTGTGTCGTAACTTCTATCAAGAATGTCTTAAATGAGTTATTTGTATCTTCGGTCAGCTCAGAGTTTGTTGCTCCCGATGCGGCCTTCAGACTTAGAAGCTGGCTAAGGCTAATTCGTCCTCTGGTGGTAGACTGTGTTACAGTTTCTGGTACTGTTCTTACCCGATGCAAAGGAACACTAGTTTTCCTGTGTGCTGTTAGATGTTGGCTATCACTTTGTTTACTCCCAGTATTTTCCCTCTCTCGCAAGAGCAAGAGCAAATCAGGTCTTTCTCGGACTATTGCCTTTGAACGAGCATCTGGTGACAATTGAGAGTTGCTAGTTGGAGAAGCCGCTTTTCCATTATGGAATTCAGATTGAGGTTCAGTTGAATGTAGAGGTGCATTTCTGTTTATAAGAAGAGAAGGGTCTTTTGTTTCACTAGGAAGTGGTATATTTTCAGTTTGACCAATGATTTGTGTGCTCGTGGATGACGGTAGATCGTCAGGCATTTTATCCTCTGTCATAACATTTTGTTGAATGAAATCAGATGCACTAACAACAAGTGGTTCAATTGTTGTAATTTCAGTAAATGTTGATGTTGGATTTTCTGCATCAAGTGTAGTCACAGGTACTGACTCATCAAGTAATTCGATTTCAGAAACCTTTTTACTAAAAATCATATCTTGTATATTCACAATAAATGGAGTAGTGTCAATAAGTGGTACCTGTGTTGTTTCAGTAGCCTCATCATTTTCCAACTGTTGGGATGATGATGTGTTATTAGGCATTGTATTGAAATCAGCACTTTCAATAATAACCATTACATCACTATCATTGAAATTTCCTCCAATAATTTCTTTTCTATCTTCTGAAACAGATGATGCTGATGGCTCATCTGCCACAGCCCCAGTCAGTATACCTTCATTATGTATTCTCTCCATTTTAGTATCATTAACAGATGTTGTATTTGATATATGTACCTTTTCTTTCAGTGCTTCATGTGTGGCTAATGGATTACTTTTTATAATACTTGGTAAATCTTCCATAGCGACACTTTGAACCTTTGCTGAGGGTTCAGATACGCTCAAGGATTCGACGTCCATATTCAAGTCTGTTGGCACAAGGTTCTCAGAAACAGTGATGTCTTGTGTATTGGCTGAACTTTCAGTGATAAGTTCTTGATAGTCAGGTGTGTGAGTTTCAAATGGAAAGGTTTCAAGTTTTGTAGTAAAAAGTACTTGTTCAGTGGCAGCGGGTTCCATGTCATAATCGTAATAAGAATAATCGTTCGATAATTCAGGTTCTTCAAGGTTAGTATTTATAGTATCACTACCACTTGGAGCATCAAACAAAGACAGTCCAATAACGCGATTTACTGCGGCCAGTTCTGGTCGAGTAGAAGAACTGCCAAAACTGCGTAGTAATATTTGCAAGTTATCCATTGAGTCAGTAATAGGCACTTCAATATCATTTGCGGATTGTTTTCTTGTTGGTTCTGAATCTTCCAAGATGATTTGATCGGAGGGTACACCAAAGAAATCGTTGAAGGCATTTATTCCAGTTCTCTGTACATCAGGTTCTGATTTTGGTATACTCAGCTCTCCAATATTAAACCCAGTAATGTCTTTGTTGATTTTTTCTGTGGTATCAGTCGTAGTTGGGACAGGTTTGACAGTAGTGAGCAACATGGTCTTGTCACTTGAGGATATGGGATCAATAGTTGTTCTTTTAATGAATGGCACAAAAGTTAGTGGAACATTTTCAATATCTACAATAGAGGGCAAAGTTGTTGGTATGCCATCTTTAAAATCAAACCCAGTATTGGAACCATGAATCTCCAGTAAACCATTTGTGGATTCGGATGGTAAAGTGCTTATATCATTATCTTTATCTGATATGTCTGATAAGAGAGTTGACTCTGTTGTTGAATTATCCAGCTGCCATGGTATTGTCTCGTCATCTTCTTTTTCAGTAGTGAATGATAGATTTTCATCCGGTTTGGCTTCTGTTATGATCCCCTGAGCAATCAGTTTAGCGATCAGTGCCTGAATGCTTGCTTCATCAACCGTTCGCTCTTCTTGTCGGAAACTCCGGGATGTTTCTCCTGCAGAATCAGGGGAAGGTTCTCTTAGGCTGGTCACTGTAGCATTCTCAATCTCAAAAGGTGATGTACTTTTTGTTGATATTTGCTCCAACTCAAGAACCATATCAGTTGTTGATGGAGGTTTCTTTGTAGCGAATGTATCACCTTGACGTAACGAGTCGCTCAGTGTTTTAGAAGAAGAAACAAAATTTTCCTGTGAAGATTCTGTTGTATCTTCAGAAAAATTGCTAACAATAATTAATTCAGGTGCTGTGCTAAGTTGTAATGAAGGCAATGGAGGAGATGTAGACTCTGGTGTTGCAATCAGTGGTGGATCTGTAATAACGGAAGAGGTAATCAGAGATAGTGATGGCACTTCAGATGTGTTTATATCATCGGTGATTGTTGATTCTGGAAGATCAGTTTGTACTTCAGTAGTTTTTCCTTCTTCTTCAGGTGTGTTAACAGTAAGAACAGTATTAAAATCTATGTCTGCAGTTGTTTCAAATGGCTCTGGGGTAGTAGTTGATAAAGAGAAAGTTTCTGTAAATAATGGTTTCTCTGTGACTTCATTTAATGTCAATAAATCTTCTTCAGTAGTTGTGCTTTCTTTTTTCTGACTTATTGTAGCTGCAATTTTATCCATAATTTCTTGTACTCTTGTTTTAGATGTAGGTTCTGTCGTAACAGATGGAAGATCATCAGTAAGACTAGTTTCAGTTTCACTTTCACTTTCAATATCTTGCGTAACGCTTTCTTCTGGTGTGGTAACGAGACTTGTGATTGGCGATGTCTGGGAAGTTAATGCCTGAGTTATAGCTGCCCTTGGTGTAGTGATCCTTTGATTCCTAGGAATAAACCTGTTGTTTTCTCTGTATCGATTTAATCGTTCTCTAAAGGACAAAGGCTTTTTAGTGGTAGGCCTATTTATAGTGACAGGACTTTCTTCTTCCTGTGTTACTGATCTATCTCCTGATGGGGTACGAGTTGTAAACACTCTGTTTCTAAACCTGTTATAGAAATTATCTCTTCTTTGATCAAATTTTCTACGTTCGCTTAGTCTTTGCCCTCTTAAAGGTGTTGTATTATTTGAGTTGTCAGACTGAGGAGCTGCTCTAGTTTTTGCTGCAAGATGAGGTCTTGTTGTTGATAACCTCCTCTCCCTGAGTTTCTTAAGTCTTTCAATAAGTTGGTCGCGAGATGAGGGTCTTTCTCTACGTCCTTGGCGAGATTGTCTATTTTCTCTTGGTGTTGACTGAGAAGTGGTCTTTATTGCATTGGATACTGTAAATGCTGCAGTAGATTGAGTTACTAAAGATAATTTATCCTTTGTTTCTTGGTTCTCATTCTGGTCATCCTCGTAATCGTCTGACGGTATAGTGGTATCCTCAATAAATGGAACTGTATTGTCACTGATGATATCGTCTTTAGTGCTACGACTTTTATCAGCAATGCTGATCTGTTCTGTAGCTTGATTAACAGAAACTTCCTGAAAAGAGTCTGATGCATCAGGGACAGTGATGGTTTGGGAATCGGATACTTCTGCAACATCACTTATTGGCAGTTCTACGTTATCGTTACTGTCAATTGATGTTGAAAAAGATTCATGCTCAGTCTTTCGTGATTCATCAATGCTTTGGAAGAGGTTTTCTTTATTTGCTTGTATGGGCTCCTCCTCAGTAATGTGAGTACTGCTCTCCTGACCTTCAGTATCCAAAGGATGGTTATCCGTACTCTCAAAAAGTGTTGACAATGATTCCTGCTCAATTATTTGTGATTCAGCAAAGTTTTGGAAAAGCGGGGTTTTATCAGTATGTACTGGCTGAATAACACTGTCCTCAAAAATATGAATATTACTCTCCTGGGCTTCAGTATCCAAGGGAGAAAATTCTATTTCAGTTGCCATATTTACATCTTCTGTCACTGACTGAGCAAGTTGCAACTTCAGCTGTTCAATGTGGGAAGCTAATGATTTGTTGCTTGGGCTAAGCGATGAACTTCCTGCGTTTTCTTCTTGTAATTCAGTATCTTGATTTTTTCTTGACAGAGGGTGAGGTTTTCTTGAGCTAGTACTCTGAGAAGCTATGGTGGAGACAGTTGGTGGTGACGTCAATAGTACAGATGTTAAAGATCCTTCGGGAGATGATGTAGTTGAAGAGTCAGAGTTTTCCAGTAGATTTCTTTGTTCGTGGATCTGAACTGTAATCTCTGGCTTAGAATTACTTTGTAAATCTCTGTTTTCTGGTTCGTGTGACAGTAGCTTTTCCCTGTTGCTATTTTGATTTACTTTAGGACTCGAGGTTGAAAATATGGGTGGATGTGACGATAGGGAAGAACCGCTGTTTGCGATTGCAAGCAATTCTGAGAGGGGAATTCGTTTACTTTGACTATCATGTAACAGTGGCTCTTCATCTTGAAATAATAGTGGCTCTTCATCTTGAGTTAACAGTGGCTCTTCATCTGGAGTCAACAGTGACTCCCCATCTTGAGTTAACAGTGCGTCTCCATCTGGAGTCAAAAGTGGCTCTTCATCTGGAGTTAACAGTGGCTCTTCATCTTCAGTTAACAGTGGCTCTCCAACTTGAGTTAACAGTGGCTCTCCAACTTGAGTTAACAGTAGCTCTTCATCTGGAGTTAACAGTGGCTCACCATGTTGATTGGGACTGCTCTCAAAAATCTGTGGAGAGGTTCTATCTGTAGACGACAGAAAAATATCAGACACGGGCTGCTGTTGAGGTGGGTTGCCAAATATTGGCAAAAAAGAATGACTTTGTGGTGGTATGATATCCGGTCTCAGAAATCCACCACTGAAGAAGGGATTGACAAAGCTGGAAGGCTGGATGGTCCCTGGAAAGGCGAAAGGGCCGAAGGGAACTGAGGTGTCGAGAACTGGTTGGATCTGGTTGATTGGGGGCAGTGGAGTCTGGCTCTCTCCTCTCACAGTCAGTGCTGAAAAGAAAAAATGGGTCGTTAGAGTTTATATTTAACAGAAAATTGATATTTTATATTATAAATGGTCTGAAAAAATTAATTCTACTTCATATATACAGTAGTTTATTTTTAAGTAACTGAAATTATTATTATTATTATTATTATTATCATTGCTATTATTACTATTATTATTATTACTTGCAAAGCTACAACCCTAGTTGGAAAAGCAAGATGCGGTAAACCCAAAGAATCCAACAGGGAAAATAGCCCAGTGAGGAAAGGAAATAGATTATTATTATTATTATTATTATTATTATTATTATTATTATTATTATTTGCTAAGCTACAACCCTAGTTGGAAAAGCAAGATGCTATAAGCCATAGGGCTCCAACAGGGAAAATAGTCCAGCGAGGAAAGGAAATAGATTATTATTATTATTATTATTATTATTATTATTATTATTACTTGCTAAGCTATAACCCTAGTTGGAAAAGCAGGATGCTATAAGCTAAGTGCTCCAACAGGTAAAAATAGCCCAGTGAGGAAAGGTAATAAGGAAATAAATAAGCGATATGAGAAGTAATGAACAACCAAAATAAAACATTTTAAATACAGCAACAAAATCAAATCATATTTCATATATAAACTATAAAAAGACTGTTCAACATAAAAAAAAATTTGCTGCAAGTTTGAACTTTTGAAGCTCTACCGATTCAACTACCCGATTAGGAAGATCATTCCACAACTTGGTCACAGCTGGAATGAACTTCTAGAATGTTCAATAGCTTTATTGCTGTCAGGATTAGGACACTTTTTGTGTTTTGGTCGTGAAATGTTTGGTATTATTTGCTAGTTTCTTTGTTTTGATAATTTGTTGTATTGGGAATTCATTGAGATTCATCTATTACTGAATGTTTAATTCTTTTTATTAAATCGTATTCTTTGATTGTTAGTTGCCAAATTTAAAAAAAATTTATGATTCATCATTTTTCATATGATTATGGTTATCAAAAGATTTTTTTCAATAGATGTGTGAGAGAGAGAGAGAGAGAGAGAGAGAGAGAGAGAGAGAGAGAGAGAGAGAGAGAGAGAGAGAGAGAGAGAGAGAGAGAGGATTTTTTGGGGGGTAACTTAGGAAAGTCGATTGAACTTGAGCAGTTAATACCCGTAGAGTTAAACTCCCTCAGTGGGTAGGTCTCTCTCTCTCTCTCTCTCTCTCTCTCTCTCTCTCTCTCTCTCTCTCTCTCTCTCTCTCTCTACATATATATATATATATATATATATATATATATATATATATATATATATATATATATATATCATAGCCTTTTGGCTGCGATAATTATAATTCTCTATTAAGGTTTCACGCCTGATCATATGTATAAATGATCAGTCTCTAGGGCATTGTCCTGCTCGATAGGGCAATGTCACTGTCCCGTGCATCTGCCATTTATGAGTGGCCTTTAAACTTTGAATGTCACCTCTAATCACAGTCGGTGGAAAGTGGCCTTGGAACAATAACATTCACACAAGCAACTTTTCGCGCCTTATTTTCCTTACATTTGGCGCCTTTTTTTCCCTTCCCTTTGGCCTTTTTTTCCTTTTCTTTGGCGCCTTTTTTCCTTCTCTTTGGCCTCTTTTTCCTTCTCTTTGGCGCCTTTTTTCCCTTTCCTTTTGGCGCCTTTTTTACCTTCCCTTTGGCCTTTTTTCCCTTCTCTTTGGCGCCTTTTATTCCTTCCCTTTGGCGCCTTTGTTTTCCTTACCTTTGGCGCCATTTTTTCTTCCCTTTGGTGCCTCCTTTTCCTTCCCTTTTGGCGTTTTTTTCCCTTCCCTTTAGCGCCTTTTTTTTTTTACCGCCCCTTTGGCGCCTTCTTTTTCCTTCCCTTTAGCGCATTTTTTTTCTTCCCTTTGGCACCCTTTTTCCTTCCCTTTAGCGCATTTTTTTTCTTCCCTTCGGTGCCATTTTTCCTTCCCTTTAGCGCCTTTTTTCCCTCCCCTTTAGCGCCTTTTTTCTCTTCCCGTTAGCGCCTTTTTTCTTTCCCTTTAGCGCCTTTTTTTCTTTCCCTTTGGCGCCTTTTTTCCCTTCCCTTTGGCACCTTTTTTGCTTTCCCTTTGGCGCCTTTTTTTCCCTTCCCTTTAGCGCCTTTTTTCCCTTCCTATTAGCGCCTTTTTTCCCTTCCCTTTAGCACCTTTTTCCCCTTCCCTTTAGCGCCTTTTTTCCCTTCCCTTTAGCACCTTTTTCCCCTTCCCTTTAGCGCCTTTTTACTCTTCCCTTCAGCGCCTTTTTTCCCTTCCCTTTAGCGCCTTTTTTCCCATCGAGATCTCCTCATTTTCTTAGTCATTATCGTAATCCTCATCACAGCGGGTGGAAGAAATCACAGTTGCAATACGTCACGCGCTGTATATAGCGTTACTGGACGCTTCTTGCCGGGGGGGGGGAGGGGGGGGAGGGGGAGGGGGAGGGGGGGGCCTTGTGACTGCTTATGTAACGAGGTTGCAATATTTATCATAATCGTTGACAATCCGTTGGTGGAGTGATCTCTGGCGTGACCAGTGCTGTTCGTCTTCTCTCTCTCTCTCTCTCTCTCTCTCTCTCTCTCTCTCTCTCTCTCTCTCTCTCTCTCTCTCTCTCTCCTATGTGATAGAGAGCAAGTGTCTGGCTATATATATATATATATATATATATATATACAGTATATATATATATATTTATATATATATATACATATATATATATATCTATATACAGTATATATATATATATATATATATATATATATATATATATATATATATATATATATACACACACATATATATATATATATATATATATATACAGTATATATATATATATATATATATATATATATATATATATATATATATGTATTTATATACATTTATATGTATACATACATATACATATATATACACATATATTTATATATGTAATATATATAGACACACTTGTACTGTGTGTATATATATATATATATATATATATATATATCCCATCGCGCTGAACGGCATTGCCAAACGTATGACTAATCGGTCTCTCCCTGTCCCTCGGCTTGAGGGAAGAGGGAGTAGTCATCCCCTGATGAGGTAGGATACGCCGATAGGTAGTCAGAAAAGGGCGAGGGAGTAGGAAACCTTGAATCTGTGTGTGTGCGTGTATGCATATCTAAATAGTTAGCCTTCAATTTTTGACGGGCCGCGTACACTAGCATTACATAAGCAGCACCTGTATTCATAGATCGACACGTAAAATACATAGGCGTTCACTATGCATTCTCTATGCAGCAACCATAATGTGGCAATGACACGGACATTGGTGCCAGTAAACTCGCTTGAGCGAACAGTAATAAACACGACACGCGAAAGTAAGTGACCGTAAAAAACAGAATATCGTATAACGTTTGCCGCAGATAGCAGTTACTTAGTTGCGATTGTAATGTTATGATTGTTATTTTTATTGTTATTATTATTGTTATTATTGTTATTATTATTATTATTGTTGTTGTTGTTATTATTATTATTATCACTATTATTATTAATTTTATTATTATTAATATTATTATTATTATCAGTATTAGTATTATTGTTATTATTATTATTATTATTATTATTGTTATTATTATTAATATTATGATCAGTATTATTATTATTATTATTATTATTATTATTATTATTATTATTATTATTATTATTATGTCTTAGCTATTTTCGTTATTGCAGCAAATCTTTTATGTTTTATGCTTTTAATAATAATAATAATAATAATAATCATCATCAGGATAAATTAGGAAAATATCGAATCAAACATCTTCAGCACATGATTATGCCAGAAAACTTTTAGAAAATTAACCTTTCCTTTTAGAAAATCCATGGTCTCTATATTCTGTCTATCATGACGAAAATTACCTAAGTAATCAAATCCACTAAAATAAGGAACACGGAGTGACAAAATTGGATGATACAGATGACAGAGTCCCCTAGCGAGTGTTATGATTACTAACCATTCAATGCCAAAGAAGCTGAAGTTCTTCCTCGTTACATAACGGTAAAAAGGTGACAGTTTATGCCTCGGATTTCACTTAATATCACAGGAACTTACTTTCGTGTTTTAATTTATTCCGTATGTTATGTTTTATTTTTATTTTGGAGAGAGAGAGAGAGAGAGAGAGAGAGAGAGAGAGAGAGAGAGAGAGAGAGAGAGAGAGAGAGACTTGGGTCGTTAATCAAATTAGGAAAAAGAATAATTCTTACATAGTAGGTAGTAGGTTGGCCATGGCAACAGCCACCCGTTGAGATACTACCGCTTGAGAGTTATTAAGTCCTTTGACTGGCTAGAGTAGACAGTATTACATTGAATCCCTCTCTGGTTACGGCTCATTTTCCCTTTGCTTTTGCGTTACGGCTCATTTTTTCCTTTGCTTTCACATACACCGAATAGTCTAGCCTATTCTTTTCACCTCTGTCCTAATACATCTGGCAACACTAAGCTAACCAAAATATTCTTAACTTAAAGGTTAACTACTGCACTG
>NC_090726.1:11610483-11615483 GCF_036898095.1 Palaemon carinicauda | reverse complement strand
ATCAATTAGAATAAATATTTCTTATATAAACTATTAAAAAACTTCAATGAAATAAGAGGAAGAGATATAAGATAGATTAGTATGCCCGCGTGTACCCTCAAGCAAGAGAACTCTAACCCAAGATAGTGGAAGGCAATTAGTTTTCATTCCCGGGTGTTACTATTTACCTTACATTACCTTATAACTTTTCAAATTTCCTTAAATTTAAAGGAAGTAAAACCTTAAAATTACCTTGAAACCATGCAAATTTCCTCAAACTAAGGTAATAACTCAAAAGTTTAAACCCTTGGTCGTTACTTTTTACCTCAAAATACCTTAAAACTTTTAAAATTTCCTTAAATTTGAAGGTAGTAAAAACTTAAAAGGTTTTAACCCTGGGTCGTTACTTTTTACCTTAGATTACTTTAAAACTTTTCAAATTTCCATAAATTTAAAGGTAGTAAAACCTAAAAACTACCTTTAAATCATGCAAATTACCTCAAACTAAGGTAATTATCTTGAATGTTTACCTCAGATTACCTTAAAAAATTTCAAACTTCCTTAAATTTAAAGGAAGTAAAACCTGAAAACCACCTTTAAATCATGCAGATTACCTCAACCTAAGGTAAATACCTTAAAAGTTTAAACACCAGGGTCGTTATTTTTTAAATCAGATTTCCCTAAATCTTTTCAAATTTCCTTAAATTCAATTTAAGGAAATTTGTAGTAAAAACTTAAAGGTTTTAAACCTTGGGTCGTTACTTTTTACCCCAGGTTACCTTAAAATTTTTAAAATTCCCTCAAATTTAAAGGAAGTGAAACCTTAAAATTACCTTGAAATCTTGCAAATTACCTCAAACTAAGGCAATTTTTAAACCCTGGGGCGTTACGAAACCAGAGCGGTTCTCATCGGAAAAATCCTGGAGTTTGTTAGATAGAATGATTGGACTTGTAAATAGTGGCAATGGTCTCTTTGGAAATGTCTGTTTCACATCTATTTTTGCATTAGACGGTTGATGCAACAAAGGAAGTTGCAAAACTACTCTATTTTCAATTGTCAAGTGGATCCCCATCTCTCTCTCTCTCTCTCTCTCTCTCTCTCTCTCTCTCTGTGTGTGTGTGTGTGTGTGTGCTTTAAACACAGGTATTAGCTCGTTCACAACAAACAAAATTCACAAAGGTTCTCTTAATAACGAGAAATAGAGATTATCTTGCAGACTCTTTTATTTGATATATTAAATATTCGTTTAACAAATACTATCATCTTTAACTATATAAAAACAAACGCTTTATCATACCGTTTAAGCATTCTTATAGCAAAGCAATATTGACCAAAAGTCCATTTATGTCATATATCCCACCACACTGTGGCATTTATTTTATCAAACTTTGTTTATCACATTCTCTTATTCTAAACCAATAATTTAATCACTTCTTTCATTAATCCCTTATATATAATGTCATCACTTTTCCTATACTCCTTGTGTTTTTAAGGAATAATATATCCCCAAAAAATCTGGTTGTTCTTTACATTAGAACTTCTATTAAGATTTAAAAAATGCTTCTCCATCTATTATACCGGAGTCAGACATTGGTGACTCAAGACCTCGCATGTTGTAATGGGCTAATGGTGCGAACATAGTGGACAGGGGCGTCCCATATAACTGAAAACCTAAAAGCTGTAAGTTGATTAAGAAACCATTACGTTTAAAGGCTTAAATTAAAGGCTGCTTATGAATGGCAGAGGCAAGGGACTGTGACATTGCCCTATAAAGCAGGGACGATGCCCTAGACACTGACCATATTACATATGAATAGCGCCCAATACTCCTCTACACCCAAGCTACGACCAAAGAGGGCCAGGCAATAGCTGCTGATGACTCAGCGGATAGAACAATAGGCTCCCCCAACCCCCCCCCCCCCCTCTCTTAGTTCACAATGATGGCGAGGTTGCACCAACCAGAGGAACTAACGAGTTTGAGTGGGTCTTGAACCCCAATCTGGTAATCATCAGGCAAGGACGTTCCACCAGACCACAAAATCCCATAAAGATTTACTTGAGTAGAACTAGCTCAACTTACGCATGTACTTAATATTACGAGGCAATACGCCGCTGATTATGTCACGTAATCATTTCTCGTTTGCGACACATTGGCGCATTACGTACACGCATCAAAAATGATGCCTATTAACCTACGTATTATACCATTCACATAATGACACGAGTTATGACGTCGTGTAAATGGATGACACCCTATACATAGCAGGTTGAACTCTGCGTTGATAATTTCCATTCCTATTGCAGAAACAAACACAACTAACTCTCTGTGATCAACATTTTGGAAGAACATGGCTAACCTATATTTGCTAAACCTCATGCCAGACTACCAACATGACCAAAAACTATCGAAATTAATTTTGGGTTATCCTGATGTCCTGATGCATATAAGAATTTTGTATGATTTTAAACGCAGCAAGATATTTCGAAAGAGAACTGCAAGATGTTGTAGTTCCCCGGCCATACTTACAGCACAGAGAGAAAAAAAGAAAATTTCTAACAAAGTAGCAATTGAAAATCCAAGACTCTACAGATATTATACTTGTGGAGCATGTCAATATATAATGAAGACCATGACATTCTGGAGGAAATCAATTGAGCCAGGCCAGCTTGTTGTAATTGCCCAACGTTATTTGGCAACAAGGGAATCTTACAAAAGGCTTTCTTTCCAATTTTGTGTGGCTCCTAATACCATCAGCAGTATTACGCCTGAGGATTGTAAGACTTGGCAAGACTTTAACGATTAGGTCATACAGGTACAAAGTGTTCTTGTGGAATGGAAGGAGGTAGTCTATGGATTGGAGCAATGAGAGAATTTCCCACACACCCTTCAATAAACAGCAAGCATATTGCATCCAGAACCCAGCCGTTGAAGGAACCCATTACTTTAACAAGATGAGCACTCAATACAACACAGACCTCCACCGCAGCTGCTTATTTCTCGACCTTTTGTTCGACCTTGACCTTGACCTTTGACCTTAACATGTAATGAATAGCGTGGATTTTCATACACTCAAATATGAACCAAGTCTGAAGTCTTTGCGACAACGATGCCCAAACTTATGGCTGATTACGTGAATTGGACAATTTTGCTTTATTGTTACCTTGACCTTTGAGCTTGACCTTCCAAAATTTAATCATTCAACAGTTAATCCCTGCAAGTTTCATTACTCTACGATTAAAATTTTGTCCAGGAAGCTCTTCACAAACAAACAAACACACAAACACGCAAAAAAAACGCACAAACACGCAAACCGGAGGAAATACCTAACCTCCTTTCAACTTTGTTGGAGGGAGGTAATCATAAGAAATTCCACTCTCGGATTCTTCTTGCAGTTCTTGTGGCTGATTACAGGTTCCTGTATGTGGATATAGAAGCAACAACAGGAAATGTTAGATAAACACGAAGCCAACTGGCTCCCCCTTCAAAGAGTGAAACATTAAAAGGAAAATAAACCAACAGTGGAATATTTCCCTTTTGGAGATGATGCCTTCCCTCTAGAGAATTATCTAATAAGCCATAAAAATACAACTATTGATTGAACAGGCTAAGATATACAGTGGAGAACGCGAACGCCTTTGGGATCATAGCGAGCATGTAATTTTTTTTTCGAAATTAATATATTTTAAATCAAACCTTTATTTCATTTACAGTCTGACATTTCAACTTTGCTTCTGGAAACATGTAAGTAATGGTAAAATAAATTGTTGATACCATTTCATGGTCTAATCAATATTCTCCTAGTCATCATCCATAGGTTCAGATTGTTATATTATTGAACAAAATATAAATATATATATAAGGTATTTACAAAATAAGCTTAGTATTTACTGTCTTTATAAAACATGAATTATTTTATAACGTTAGGGGCAATGTCTTTTCCACCAGCCGAGGAGTTAAGGGTTTAGTGCAGTTGTAGTAAGAAACGGTATGTTTTAGAAATTTAACTAAGGAGGCTCGTGTTGTACAAATCCATAGGTGGAAGGCTAGAGCCCTGTCCACACGATCGAGCATGCCCGACGGGTAAACAGTGATACCAGGCCACAATAGTTAGTGAAAATGAGGTTGATGACGTCAGAAGCGGGAAAACTAAAGTCAGGTATCTGGCAACACTGTATGATGCCAGATCCCTGTCTGTGGTTTTCCCGCTTCTGACGTCATTAACCCTCATTCTTACTAACTACTTTGGTCTGGTATCACTGTTTGCCCGTCGAGCATGCTCGATCGTGTGGACAGGGCTTAAGTCTACTACAACCGGACTGTGAGGTAGTGTAGACCGAGGACGTGTGCTTTGAAGTTGAGATCTTTTCTCGTGAGGTAATACGTAGATCTATTCAGGTGCTGAGAATTAGCTTGGTGATTGACGAATGTGTGAAAACAATGTTCTTCTCATATAGTGTGCCAGTTCCAGAAAAGATTGACTGGTGCGAAGGAAAAAAATTAAAACTCTGTGTAGTTTATCTCAATCTTATGATGGCCTTCAGAGTCATCTCAAGAAAACCAACTTCCAACTGCATATACAAAAAAAACAAAGGTAATTTTTTCGCTCAGTCCATAGCTACTTCTTTTTTTTTTTTTTTTTTTTTTTTTTTTTTTTTTTTTTTTTTTTTTTTTTTTTTTTTTTTAATGGAGGTTCCACTACGCCCGAATAGGACCGTTCACTATGGTATCGATAGCTTCCTTGAGTTTTGCCAAAAGTCATTCCAATCGTAAAGGGAAAGTAAAGGCTGGGTTTCTCATTGAAACTTATTAGACTGTCAGTGTGGCTTGAACTCACAGTCAACAAATTGTAAGTCACAAACGCTTAATGTAAGTTACATAAAAAAATAGATATGGTATTATCATTATTTAGATATCATGCTTAACGAAAAGTACTGATCACATTTCATCACTTTGAAAATTGCTAAATATTATCAATTGATTACTAGTCCATACACCTACCTTAGTAACTGGGCATTTTAG
>NC_090726.1:11597983-11605483 GCF_036898095.1 Palaemon carinicauda | reverse complement strand
CATGTCATTAGAAATTTTCATATATCTCTCTCTCTCTCTCTCTCTCTCTCTCTCTCTCTCTCTCTCTCTCTCTCTCTCTCTCTCTCTCTCTCTCTCTCTCTCTCTCTCTCTCTCTCTCTCTCTCTCTATATATATATATATATATATATATATATATATATATATATATATATATATATATATATATATATATATACTACATATATATACATATATATATATATATATATATATATAAATATATACATATATATATATATATATATATATATATATATATATATATATATATATATATATATATATATACATGTATATATATATATATATATATATATATATATATATATATATATATATATGTATATATATATATATATATATATATATATATATATATATATATATATATATATATATACATGTATATATATATATATATATATATATATATATATATATATATATATATATATATACTCAAAGGACTAATTAGACCTTTTAACAAGATAAAATTAGTGCAAATTCTGATCGTCGTTAGCAATATTAAAAAGGAGAATCATTAGTTATTCATGAGAAAAGCTCACCTTGGGTGTATCGTCCCTTTTATTCATTAACATCAAAGACTAGACTTTTTTTTTTATTATTCATAAGCATACCTGGATATTTCCTCTTGTGAAGCATTTTAAGTTCATTGTAACTCCGAAAAAAAAAATCATTTTATTACCATGATATTCGTGATAGTTTTACATTTGGTAATAATCTTTAATAAGGTTAATTAAACATATACTGAAGTTAAGCAGTGTAGAAATGTCTTACGTTGGAGAGAAATGAGCAATTCTTATAAAAGATCCTCTAACATTAGCTATTATTTCTAATATTTTATTGAAACGAAATTTGATTTTATGCATTTCCTATATAATGATCTTCATCATTTATTCCTACGCCTATTGATGCAAAGCGGCTTCATATAATCAAAATTCATTAAAAAAAAATCAAAATAATAGGTAAAATATTAATTGTTTTTTAAGTAATAAATTTTGGAAGTATTTTTTATTACTCTTAGTTAAATGTGTATTAAGAAACGACAAACATTTTTGGGCAAGATTCAATATTGATACTATCATTATCATTAGTCAACTCTAAACCCATTTTTGATCAGGAGATGTTACTTACATAAGGCCTCCAAGAGTAAAATTAGGGAAATGAAGAAAGGACATAAGGGGTAACCAATAACCCATCTATTTGAAGGTATGAAAAAAAAATTATGAAACATATTAAGGTCATTAATGTTAACAGCTGTATGTCATACAAAAACAATGAAAAGATACTTGTGTCATAATGTTCGACAGAAAAACATTGGCCGAAACTTAGAACTTCTGCAGATCCACCGATTAAACAGCCAGATTAAGAAGACCATTCCATGATTAGGTCACCGCTGTAATAAAACTTCTACAATGCTCTGTAGTTTTGAATATTATGATGGAGAAGTCAAAAGTTTTATAATAATTGGTATACTTAGTACTACGTACAGAATGGTACAGTCTGTGAAGATCTAAATGCAAAGGATGGTCAGTCAGAATTATGGAAAATAATGTTCTATGTCCAAGACTCACTTTTAAAAGTGACATTTTCAGGAGGCAAATTATTCTTCTGCGTATAAGACATGTTTCAAAGAATCTTATTATAAGACATAAGCTTTTTCAATCACTGTGTTCGAGTTTCTTATATGATGAAAAATTGTAAATAATGAGGATAAGTCGCTCATTTTGACGGATAATTTTTACACTAGGATTAATCAAAATATGGTAAAATAATCGGTAACACCAATGAGAAATTATATTAACCTTTCTGTTCGCCATTACCAACAAGGTAATTTCCCTCCATTGTCGCCCCATTATTCATCACTTCCGGGAACTCGATAAGTCAATCTGTTTGTCGAACAACGAGAGGCGTTAAGTGATGTAATTAAGTCATTCGCTGTCAGGTCACTCTGAAATCACGTCGAGTGCCTGGGAGTGGGGGGGGGGGGCGGGGTTGTTAATTGTTGTCCTTCGAGACGGGCCAATGTTCAGACACGAAGAGGAATTGAATTACCATCGAGAGAGTCGGTCGAATTCAGAAGTGAGGGACGCTGCCAGAGATCGAGTTCAAAGTATCCGAGACAAAACATGGAAAAGATAAAAAAGAACGAAATCTATTCACAGGATACAACGGATGTATTTATCATATGTCTCTGCGGTGTTACATACATACATACATACATACATACTTTTTGCATATGAATTGGTCACAAGATATCATAAGTATTGAGCTTGTTACATACATACATACATACAGTACATGCATACATACATACATACATTTTGCATCTGGATTGGTCACAATATTAAGCTTGTTCTCTGGAAGAGAACTTTGGTCAACATAATGGCTGAGGACTATGAAGCGTAAAGTAGGAGAGGACGATTGGAGAAGTATTGATTTAGAAGCTCAAGAAAGAGAGGACTAGCGAAATCTAACTGAGGCCCTTTACGTCAACAGGCGTAGAAGATGATGATGAGGATGAATTGAAAGACAATCCGGAGTGAACCACAAACCAAAATTCAATGATTATTGTTGACGCACCTATTTGGAGAAACAGCATGCCAATCTTGGGAAAGGTAAGAGATCAGATATGATAGGGAATAAATATAATCCCCTAAAACCTGTGGATCAGAGATATTATGCTTCAAAAAAAAAGTCAATGTGACGGTACATAAAAAAAAAGCCTCTGGTATAACTCAGGAATGAAAATGTTGGGCTATCCTTAAATTGGCACTCTTTGGTGTAGATTGGACAGTTCCCTCTTTATTAATGGCCAAATGAATAAATTAATAGTGTGTGTCCCCCAATGGTCCGGTTGTACGCAGTTCAAATCAAATTATGCGATAGTTAACATAGTCCGACTGTTTACATTATCCATAACTAGATTTTTCAACAAGCTAACAAAACAGTTTTGGGTTCCAATAATCCATTTGAACTCTCTCTCTCTCTCTCTCTCTCTCTCTCTCTCTCTCTCTCTCTCTCTCTCTCTCTCTCTCTCTCTCTTTATACATCAAAATAGTTGAATGTTTGATTCCAAAACATTCATATATTCAGTTCCTTGATCGGAAATTATTTTACGATGTGCTCTAAGCCACTCAACAAAAGCCATAAGTGGTTTAACCACCGCGAAAGCCGAATTCTCAAAAGCCGTCCACAGAACAACGTAATCATGTTGGGAACATGAAATTCATTTACATTCATAGATTTACATAATCAAATGCAATAGTTTTATCATATTTTAGATGTTCTTATATATATATATATATATATATATATATATATATATATATATATATATATATATATATATATATATATATATAAATTATATATATAACAGAATAAATAACATAAAATATAAGGTTTTCCTTTACTGGAATAAAAACAAAACCTTTATATTAGATCATTCGTTTTTCAAAATCTTAATAAAACGAAATAAATAAATGAAGGAAAAACATTCAAATATTCTTTGATTCATCCTATACAATGATTAATCATATATATATATATATATATATATATATATATATATATATATATATATATATATAATTGTATATATATATATATATATATATATATATATATATATATATATATATATATATATATATAATTGTATATATATATAAATATATATATATATATATATATATATATATATATATATATATATATATATATATATACATATATATATATATATATATATATATATATATATATATAATTGTATATATATATATATATATATATATATATATATATATATATATATATATATATATATGTATATATATATACATATATATGTATATATATATATATATATATATATATATATATATATATATATATATATATATATATGTATATATATATATATATGTATATATATATATATATATATATATATACATGTATACATATATATATATATATATATATATATATATATATATATATATATATATACATATATATATATGTATATATATATATAATCAATCATTGTATAGGAAGAAGCAAAAAACATTTGAATATTTCCCATTCATTTATTTATTTCGATTTACTGATGTTTTTTTGAAAAATTAGTGATAAAATAAACTTTTTGTTTTTTATTTCAGTAAGGAAAAAACATATATTTTATTTTATTTATTCTATACCGATGCATATTGTGACTAGGTCTTAACATAAAGACGTGCACGATATATCTGCTTTATTAACGCAACATAACACGCTTGTATATAAATGGTTTTTCAAAAACAATGTGTGCCTAATGTATTTTTGGGAATGAAGCATTTGGTTTGTATGAAAACTTAAGGCGGCTATATGGAGGAATACTATGTTGTAAAAAAAAAAAATAGAGTATTGAATTTTCGTTAAGTAGAGGAAGAATGTATGTTGAAAGTGCATTTGGAATTTTGAGTAACAAATGTAGGATATTCCTTTGTATCCTAGACATATATCTCCCTCTTGTTATGAATATTACCAAAGAGAGTATGTTCTTCATAGTTACGCAAGAGAACCTAATAACTTTCATTTTGAAAACACCTTAATAATAAATCGATTAGAAGAGTTTGAATTTTTTATGAATGTACGAACTGGACCAGCACCAGATGATATCAGTAACACGTTCCCTGATTATTTCGTGAGTGAAGTAAAGGCATTGGGGTATTCATAAAAATTATGGAAAGAAAGATTTGCTTATACTTCTACCTTTTGTTTCAGAGAATTACCTTGTACTTCTACCTTTTACTTGCGAGGATATCCTCCAAGCAGAAATAAAAGGTTGACTCGTGTTTCGGGAGCGCTTAGTTACATGCTGGAACTTGTAAGATTTCATTTGTGCTGTCAAGATAAGAAAGAGTTTAGTATTATAATACGTATTTATTGCCCTGTTTTTACTTGTATTTAATTAAGTTTACGCATCAGAAAGAACACAGACGCCGCCGCGCCTTCCCCAAAGCCTCGCTGGCGACATCTATCCCCACCCCTTGCATTAGAAGTTCTTTGACCTCTTTTTAGCTCCCCCACCCCTTGCATTAGAAGTTCTTTGACCTCTTTTTAGCTCCCCCACCCCTCGCATTAGAAGTTCTTTGACCTCTTTTTAGCTCCCACACCACTTGCATTAGAAATTCTTTGACCTCTTTTTAGCTCCCCCACCCCTCGCATTAGAAGTTCTTTGACCTCTTTCTAGCTCCCACACCACTTGCATTAGAAATTCTTTGACCTCTTTTTAGCTCTCACACCCCTTGCATTAGAAGATCTTTGACCTCTTTTTAGCTCCCACACCCCTTGCATTAGAAGTTCTTTGACCTCTCTTTAGCTCCCACGCCTCTAGCATTAGAGGTTCTTTGACCTCTTTTTAGCTCCCACACCTCTAGCATTAGAAGTTCTTTGACCTCTTTTTAGCTACCACACCTCTAGCATTAGAAGTTCTTTGACCTCTTTTTAGCTCCCACACCTCTAGCATTAGAAGTTCTTTAACCTCTTTTTAGCTCTCACACCTCTAGCATTAGAAGTTCTCTAGCCTCTTTTTAGCTCCCACACCTCTAGCAGTAGAATTTCTTCGACTTCTTTTTTTTTTGTAGCTCCCACACCTCTAGAATTAGAAGTTCGTTGACCTCTTTTTAGCTCCCACACCTCTAGCATTAGAAGTTCTTTAACCTCTTTTTAGCTCCCACACCTCTAGCATTAGAATTTCTTTGACTTCTTTTTAGCTCCCACACCTCTAGCATCAGAAGTTGTTTTTTACCTCTTTTTAGCTCCCTTACCTCAAGCATTAGAAGATTTTTACCTCTCTTTATAGCTCTCACACCGCTAACATTAGAATTTCTTTGACCTCTCTCTTTAGCTCCCACAGTTCTAGCGTTAGAAGTTCTTTGACATATATTTCTAGGATCCATACTTTTAGCATTAGAGGGTCTTCGATCTATATTTTGAGGTGCCTTACTTCTAGCATTAGAGGCTCTCTATTTTTAGGTGTCTTACCTCTGGCGTTAGAAGCTCCTCTTCGCTATTCTCTCCTGTCTTCTAGTTTTCAAGATCTTCTTTCATTAGATTATCTGTTTCTTTCGAGATTTCATTGTCTCTTTTCCTTAGTTCGTCAGTGTCCTTCTAGATTTCAAAAGAGATTTCAGTTCCGCGAGTCCTCACTTCGTCAGATTCCTCAGGGAAATCGAAGGCATTTATTCTTTACCTATCTGGGCAATGAGTAAAGAGATGAATACTATCGATTTCTCCGCATACACTATCATGCTAAAGTAAATGAAGAGCATGATATAGTTACCAATGTCGTCTGGATATGTCCTTACTTCAATGGCGAATTTTGGGACAATCCTGTTGAAGAACTACACGTCACTCACCGTTCAGTCAAACCATTCTCCCTCCATCTTCATTCCTTGCAATCTGTTTTTGAACCGATACAAAGCCTCGTACTTTTTCCAAGAGTCTCCTTTAAAAAGACATCGTCGCAAAAGCTCAAGCAAAGGATCCTTCAAGGTGCATACATTATGATCTTCAAAGCTCAGCTGCCAACGGAAGATCCCGTGTCTTTCTATAGGTCGGGCGATATAAAACGAACGATCGGAAACTTCGGCAGCAACCAAAACCATCTGTAGTTGATGGTGTTCCGAAGACGTAACACATAATTCTTACCGGCAGCTTCCTATTCCGCCAGAACGTGATTTCTGTGAATTAAGTGAAATCCTTCTCCCAGTCATCAACTCATTTCCTCTTACTCCTATTGACGCACAGTTCCTTGGTTAGATTTCGCCAGCTACATACAGATCATGTGAGGTGTTGCAGGCTACGTTTGAAAAAAATGAAGATCAGGTCTTCAGAAGTCATTTGAAGCTCGGGGAGGAGTTGTTCAGGACGGCTCCTGGAAATTTCAGTTCTGGAGTCATTCAGAAATCCATGTTAAGTATACGGCAATGTCCTTTGAAGACTTTTGGAAATTCGGAAAAGTTTTCTTCCGAAACCGTTCTGAGATTCCGTTCAGGAGGCATTCAGAATTCCATGCTAAGTCTATGGCTATTTTTTCTGAAGCCATTTGGAAATCTGGGAAAGTTTTCTTCCGATACCGTTCTGAGATTCCGTTCTGGAGGCATTCAGAATTCCCTGCTAAGTCTATGGCTATTTCTTCTGAAGCCATTTGGAAATCTGAGAAGATTTTCTTCCGAATTCTTTTAGGACTGGTGAAAAATTCCATTCTTGTTTTATAACAACAACAACAATTACAATAACAACAACAATAATAATAATAATAATAATAATAATAATAATAATAATAATAATAATAATAATAATAATAATAATAAACTACGTGATTTGATTTATGGATTTGAGTTGAAAAGTTTTGAAGACGCTAAACGCTCAACTTTGTAGTTTGGAGGGAACTTTAAATGAAGC
>NC_090726.1:11581669-11584983 GCF_036898095.1 Palaemon carinicauda | reverse complement strand
AAATGTGTATATACATATATGTATATATATGAATATATATAAATATATATATGTATGTATGTATATATATGTATATATGTATATATATATATAATATATATATATATATATATATATATATATATATAAATGTATATATACATAGACATATATATATACATATATACATATATATATATATATAAATATATATATATATATATATATATATATATATATATATATATATATATATATATATATACACATATATAGATAGATAGACAGATATAGATATATATATATATATATAAATATATATATATATATATATATAATATATATATTACATATATATACATATATATATATATATATATATATATATATATATATATATATATATGAACAAAATAAATTGCATACTCCATACATGTTAAAAATATTTCTAATAGTAACCATGAAGTCAAAATTCCCCGATATATTATGATTATAGTAACACAACGAAAGAAAACAAGTAAAAACTGCTCAAGTCAGACTATCTAAAAGATAAAAGCGACCACAAAACGATATATGATTTTCTCAAATTCTCATTGATTTTTTACTAACACCCTTTAGCCGATTAGCCTATATTTTACTCCATAAGGGCAGTACTGAAATGCTATTTAGATTGCTGGAAACGTCCAATAATGGTGCACAAAATGTCACAGTAATGACATGAATTAATGGAAGATAGATATATATGTAAATCAAAAGTAATGGCAGTTACGTAACTCACCTCAAATGTTGTACTGTCAAGGATTATCGGCAGTGAAGAAAACGTAGTCATTAAACATAAGCTGGTAACTTATCATCATTCTCTGATTGATATTTACGTCAAAACTATTTTCACCTGTAAAGCTTAGTCAATAGTCAATCCAGTTCATAGGATGGGACTTTCATATATGTCTTTTGCAGCCAAATCTCGTTTTGATTATATGATTGTATGAAACCCATGTATTTAAAAAAAAAATTTATCTTTAAAAAGACTAGGTATGAACAGGAAATTCCGATAACTTATAACATTCAACATATATTTAAAGGAAGAAACCTTAGTACTTATGAAAGCTTAGTTTCAAAGCATAAAATTTCCCACTACTCCAGTTCAACAACGAGTACGATCTGATATGGTGCTGTATTTTTACGAATACTACTACTACTACTACTACTACTAATAATAATAATAATAAAATAATAATAATAATAATAATAATAATAATAATAATAAATTGTAAAAATAATAATAATAATAATAATAATAATGATAATAATAAAAAATTATAATAATAATAATAATAATAATAATATAATAATAATGACAACAACAACCATAATAATAATAATGACAACAACAACCATAATAATAATAATAATAATAATAATAATAATAATAATAATAATGATAAGAGCACTAGGAACCATACCCAAGTCATTGAAAAGGAATCTAGAGAAGGTAGGAGCTGATATAGCCCAGTGACTTGTGCAAAGAGCGTGCTACTTGAAACAGCACTTACTGTATAGTGAGGAAAGTGATGGACTTCTAAGGGAACTGGATGCAACCTGGAACCCCGCACTATAAACCACTAGTGTCTCTAATAATAATAATAATAATAATAATAATAATAAATAATAATAATAATAATAATAATAATAATAATAATAATAATAAGTTTCATTAAAGATAATCGCTTCCTCAGTACCATTAGTTTGGCTGGTGAAGTTTTCTGTTGCTCGTATTTTTCATCTTTCGTCAGTGCTGCGTCCTACCAGCAATTGTGCTATTTTAGTCATCAGTATGGGTGAGCAAAATACATAGAAAAATCTCTAAGTTCACTAAAGTAAACTGGTTAAGATTTTTTACAGTTATAATATGGCTTTTACAAGTTACAAGAGGGCACCGAGTGTCTCATACTATCGTCGCCCAATTCTGACAAATTTACTTTGGTAATATAGATTTTTTTCCATGTATTTTGTTCTTCCTTAACGATGACTAACATAGCCACAGTTGCTGGTGAGTACACGGTAGTACTTCTTTGCTACTGAGGCCGCGATTAGATTTAATGAAACTTGCTTAAAAGAGGTTTCACATCAAAAGTAATAATAAATAATAATAATAATAATAATAATAATAATAATAATAATAATAATAATAATAATAATTCCTTGAAAAAACAATAAAAAAGCTATGAAGAACAATCCTGTTATAATAGAAAAGAGAACTTATGGACCTAGAAAAAGGACAACTCTTAAAGGCACATTGATCACAAAGGGATATTAGAGATGTTTCGCCCTCAGTACCGAAATGCTCATCTGTCACTTTTGCTTCTAAAGGATTTGTGTCCACTTTTTGGTAATCGATATAAGTATTGCCACTTTGCTGTCTTCGGTGAAGAATTGGTGCCATAATGAAAACAATATAGCTGCTATTGCTAATTGGTGTATTTCTCCTTTTATGTATATGGTAATGCATACAAGTATATACAGTAAGTGTATTCAAAGAACCTCAGATATTCCGAAAACTGCTGGTGGTAATTTTCTGCACTGAAAAAAAAACGCATTAGATTAGGATATATATCTTAATTATCATCAATGCTGAAAAGTTATCTTATATTTTTTTAAATAATATTTTGCTCTGAAAATATGGCCCCAGTTCCATTGTAATACATCATTGTTGCATAAGGCAGGAAAACTTCGATATTGTTGGATCATAAAATCGAATATTGATTACAAGAAAGCCGAATGCTAGTCTCAAAAATTGGTATTCGATATGACGCAAACAGATCTCTTCCTTTCTTAATAATGCCTCGTGATATTTTTCTGTATCAAGATTTATTTAGCGATTATATTTTATAAAGTTTCTTTTTTGTTTTATTTTATGAAAACTGTAATTTTTTGGTTTTCCTTTCATTCTAAGATTACCATGACTAACATATATAAAAAAAAAATTAATCAAATTATACTAATTGTAAGATGACTGAAGTTAACTGTATTTACAAGTCTTTTTATAAATATTCTCTTCACTTGAATAAAAATATATAGCTTGTTGAGTATAGCCTTATAAATATATTCCATCACTAAATAAATTCATTCTACTCTGCATGAGCAATATCCAAAAACTCATTAAAATAATTAGAATTTTAAGGTAGATATCAGGATGGCAGAGAACTTCAAATCAATCAATCAATAAATCAGGTAGTTATATTTAGCACTTTTTCTGAAATAAAAAAAAAAATAAAGGTTATCATGAATTCTAACAACCATTCATGTATCGAGTTCTGTAGTGTACTTACGTATTA
>NC_090726.1:11559169-11576669 GCF_036898095.1 Palaemon carinicauda | reverse complement strand
ATAAAAGCCTGTATTACAAATCAATGACATTAGCGTTAGAAACGCTCGGCACACATGTCTGCACTTATGCTAGGTTCACCTTCGGAAATGGAACAGTCTGGATGGGCAACACAGTGCCCTCACTTAGTTTGTAGTACAGTATGTAACTACACACTTACCCTGGAATTAATCGTCCCAATTAAGACCACTGTTCCTCGCAGAGTTAAACAGTAGGGTTAACACCGCGACCCACTGCTACCACAGATCTCTTTTAGTTCCTCTACTTGCTTCGCATAGTGGCGAAAGAACACTCTGGAAGACTTCCAGCCAGTGTATGAACGGAGATGTTCAAAATCCATGCAATTAAAGAAATTTAAGAATGAGGCAACTTTCCTCGGATCGTGACCTGCGGGTGTATTGTCAGGATCCGCTCTGCGAATAAAATATGTGATTTTTGCTCTGAGTTGATTCAGAGATAAATTTGAGCCTGATGTTTCTCCCCTGAATAGTTGACCACCCTTGAAGTCTGAAGTTCTATGAAGATAGACCTTTAGGCATTCTACTGGACATAGAGATGCATCTTCTTTCAGAGGGCAGATTCTCCAGGGACCCCACCTGTTGGTGGGTAACTCATTCTTGGCGAGAAACGTAGGATCCGGAAACAGGTTCAGTTCTTCCCCATCCAGGAACTGAACACGACCTGCCTCTCTCGAGAGGCTACAATTTCACTAACCCTGGCCCCGGACGCGAGTGCAAATTAGGAAAATAACTTTTTTGTGTCAAATCCTTTAACGCACATTCTTCATTGCTCAACAGAGAAGCGAAATGAAGAACTTGTCTAAAGACCATGAAATGGGCTTTGGAGGTGCTGAAGGTCTGAGCCTATCACAGGCTTTCGGGACTTTATTAAAGATCTCGTTACCTAGGTCGACCTGGAAGGCATATAGAATGGGTCTTGTCAAAGCAGACTTACACGCTGAAATCGTGTTCGCTGCCAACCCTTGACCATGGAGGTGGGGAAAAAAGATAAGCAGAAGTCTGTCAAGATCTCCTGCGGAATTTTCGCCTTGACAAAAGGCCACCCATTTTCTCCAAGATGACTCATATTGCCTTCTAGTAGATTTGCATTTATATTCCTCAATGAAGTCTATACTGGCTTTCGAAATTCCGAAACGCTTTCTCACCGCTAGGGAGAGAAAATCATGAACTGCAGGGTCCGGGTTTTCTGTAATGAAACGCAGACAGTTGACTTCTGGACTCGCTGGGTCAGAACTGGATCTGGTAGTGGTACAAACTTCAGCTACAGTTCCAATGCCAGGAGGAACCACACGCTGTTCGGCCACTTGTGGGCCACTATTGCCGCTACCCTTTGAAGGATCTCAGTTTGTTGAGGACCCTCAACAGAAGGTTGTGAGGAGGGAACAGATAAATCTTGGACCATCTGTTCCAGTCGAGGGACATCGCGTCCACTGCTTCCGCTAAGGGGTCCTCGTACGGGGCACGTACAGGGGCAACTTCTTGTTGTCTTTCGTCGCAAAGAGGTCTATCTGCAGTTCTGGGACTGATTCAGAATGAAGGAGAATGATCCTGCGTCTAAGGACCATTCCGACTCTATCGGTGTGAACCTGGATAGAGCGTCCGCTGTCACATTGCGGACTCCTTGAAGGTGAACTGCCGACAGGTACCACTTCTTCTTTTCCGCCAATCGGAAGACGGCCAACATCACCTGGTTGAGAGGTGGTGACCTCGATCCTTGTCGATTCAAGTATCTTACAACTACCTCGCTGTCTATTACCACTTTATGTGGAACGAATGACGCGGGGAGACTTTCTTTAAGGTAAGGAGCACTGCCCTAGCTTCTAGAAAGTTTTATGAGAAAGGTCTTGAATAGCCTGGACCAAGTCCCCTGGACTTTTTTCCGATGAGAGTGACCTCCCCATCCCTCCTTTGAGGCGTCTGAGTGAATCGTCACCGACGGGGGAGGTGGCTGAAGAAGAACCTGACTTCTTTAGATGTCTGGCTTGGGACCAAGGCCTGAGAAGAGTACTTAGCCGAAGCGGCTGGTCTTCTCAGATCTCTTCACGCGTTTGATGCATAACTTCTCAAAAATCCGATTGCATCCTTTAGCTGTGCTCTTAGCACTGGGTCTGTCACCGAAGCAAACTGGAGAGAGCACAGTACTCTCTCCTGCTCGTGTCTTGATATCCTTTCGGAATCTTGAAGTCTCTTGACAGAACCCGCTATCTCCTTCCTTTTCTTCGCTGGGGTGGAGAAACGGTGTGACAAAAGGTCCCAGTGGATCTTAGCCACTGGAACTTTTGAGATGGAGAAAGTCGAGACTTTTTCTGTTGATCTTGAAGCCTAGGTACTCTAGGAACTGGATCACTGACTGGAAGCTTGCAAGCATTCTGTCTCGGATGCTGCCCACACCAACCAGTCGTCCAGGTAGGCTACTACCTGAATTCCCTTTAGGCGAAATTGTTTGAGAGCTACGCTCGCAAGCTTCGTAAAAATCCTTGGGGCTATGTTTAGCCCGAATGGCATGGCTCCGAAGGCGTATAGTCTTCGCTGTAGCCTGAACCCTAGGTAGGGGGAGAGTCGATGGCTAATTGGAATGTGCCAGTAGGCATCTGACAAGTCTATAGAGACGGAATATGCCCTCTTGGGCAGTAAGGTCCTTATGTGTTGCAGTGTTAGCATTTTGAATTTGCAATTCACTATGAACTTGTTAAGTGGCGACAAGTCCAGAATGACTCTGGGCTTTTCCGAGTCTTTCTTGGGAACACAAAACAGCCTCCCTTAGAAATTGATGGGCTTCACCCTTTTTCTCCAACCGTTCTTGAACGTACTCCTCCATAACGGGGGTGGAGTGTTGGAAAAACCGAAGGTACGGGGGTGGAGTGCTGTACCAGCTCCCGCCCAATCCATTCTTGAGTAGGCTGTGGGCCCAGGGATCGAAGGTCCACCGATCCCGAAATTTCAGAAGTCTCCCTCCTACCGGTATCACCTCACTTGGACTGCCGTCCTGAGGTCTTGCCTTCCTGACCACGACCACCCCTGAATCCCCTTCCCCTTGAGGGGCGTCTAGACGAGCCTCTGGCTGCTCCTCTAGGCTTTGCTCGGAAGGAAGTAGACTGCCCTTCGAACGCTGGGGTGAATGCCGTGGACTGTGTCGACACGGCCTGGGGTACCCACTGAAAGGTGGTCGGGGTTTGTGCCACGATCTGGGGCACTGGGGGCAATGGCAATTGCAGTTGCTGTTGCTGTCTAAGAGGCTTGGCTGGCCGAGACGGTAGCCTAGTCCTCATAGTCTTCCTCTTTGGTTGAGGACCCTCATCCGGGGAAGACTTTCTTTTGATAGCCAGGTCCCACTTCTGGAGAAGGTTTCTATTCTCCAAGGTGGCTTTATCACAAACTTCTTTGACCAAGTCGGTAGGGAAAAAGGTCTTTTCCCCAAATGTTGGAGGAGATTAGTTTCTTTAGCTCGTGCCTCACTGTAGCCGAGGTAAACACGAACTCCCTACAAGCTCTCCTTGCCTTGACGAAGCCATAAAGGTCCTTCGTCACTGTGGCCAGATGAGGCTTGGCCACTACCATGAACATTTCATGGACATTGGGGTCACTTGCCATCGTCTCGAGAGTAGTCTGAAGAGACATTGAGGCAGTCAGTCTTTCTTTTGCATCGAACTCACTTCGCAAAAGAAAGTCAGACAGCTTAGGGAGGTCCTTGCCGAACTGACGTCCGGCAATATCAGCCTCCAACTTTCCCACTTAGAACGTAAGATGGACGTCCTTCCAATCTTTGTGGTCCATAGGCAGGGCCAGCGACAAGGGTTTACACTCCTCTAGGGAGGGGCAAGACTTGCCGGCCTCGATTGCTTTTAGTACAGCCAGAAACCCTTTCTGTAAAAGGGGGAAGGCTCTAGTAGGCGAGGACACAAAGGAAGGGAGCTTCCTATTCAATGCAGCTACCTTTGAGTTAGAGAAGCCCCTCTCTTTCATCGAAGATGAAAGTAGAGCTTGAGCCTTAGCATGATCATCACTATGAACTCCTTCGGCTCTGCCTCCTCCTTTGAAGCTGGTTCCTTCCTCAGCCGGACACAACAGTCCGGATATGGTGCCTTGCTGGGCCAGAATTCCACCCTCCAGGGGAACTGAGCCCAGCATATCCGAGATGACGATCTTTCCAGTCGTCATCGACATGTGCTCAGCATACCTCCATGGGTTAGCGTCCGAGCACAAAGGAAGGTCTTTCACATTGAGCTTTTCTGGGGCCCATGTGATTCTGCAAGGCACTGCATTCGCAGTTCCATTGCAGCCGCCTTCTCCTGATTCTCCTTCTGCATTTGTTGGATCATTCCAACAATAGAAGAGAGGGCCTGTCCCAGCTCTACTGGGAGACCGGCCGATGTAGAGGGACTTGAACTTCATCCTGGGCTTCTGCAAGGAGGTCTTCCTCCTGACACCCGTCCACATCAGATATCCTGTCATTTAGCTGGATGTCTTGCATCGCGACCGCGACTTCAGCATCCACCTGGATCTGAACTTAGGGGATCTCCTCTTGAGGCTGGGGAATCACTGTATCAGCTGATGCCTTAGGGAAAAGATACGCCCTCATCTTCTCACTTGGAAGATAAGGGCCAGAAGTGTACTTTTGGAAGCCCCTTACCCAGGTACGAAGCTTCTTCCTAGCTATTTAAATGTCTCATTAATCAGGTTAGTGCACACAGTACATACCTGAGGGTCCCAATACCGGAGATCATCCTTGGAGACAGCGTATGCTGCGTGTCTCCTACAAAACTCATGTCCGCAGAGGTTCTTGCTGCTGACATTGCAGAAAGCACTTCCCCACTTCGGAGTGTCCTTCTGTAAAGAGAAGAAATTTCCATGAGTATCAAGTGAACTATGTATCACTGGATATGCATAGTATAGCATAACAATTCAGAAATTAAAGACACACACTTGTGTTTCCCTCACAACCCATTGCTGCAGCCTTCCAGATAATAAAATCAAAATGGTTTATCTCTACTAGAGTAACCAGTGCAAAGTTTCCAGAGGAAACAGGTGGAGCTCACACCTAGGCAATGATTTTAAAATCCGGGATAATAGACAGGGAAGAACTCTGCTTCTTGTCTGAAGGCAACAGCAAAGGGCCGTGCAAGAAAACACAATAGTGTTAGAAGATACAGTGCTGTACCTAAACTTTTACTATAGTTTTCTTCTTACTGTATATGCTATACAGAAGAATACTAGTACAGTATAGGAGGATGTGTGCCGGCCTGCCTTTGCCGGCCGGCACACACCACAATTAGCTTTAAAGTATACTACTTAACAGCTATAGGGCGGCAGCCCTCTGGTTCAAATGCCTGTGCTGGCGGCAGCAGCTGCCGGCCAGCAACAGCCAGTGTTGGCCGGCAATGATTGCCGGCCAGCAGCTACACAAGGTAGTACCCAGCTGCCGGCCACACTCTTGGTGACCGGCAGACAAGGACTGACATAAGCCGGCCGGCAAAGGTACAAGACCGATGCCAGCCGGCAGCAAAAGAACCAGAAGACTACACCTGCCCGGCTGCCGGCCTCATAGGCCGGCAGCCGGGACAGGTACAGCACTAGAAGAAAATAGAATGGATGCCGGGATAAGAGTGTACACAACCCCCCAAGCCCGGCAACCGAAAGAGTGCATATAAGGAAGGGGAGAAACTTAATTCAGGCTTCCTTGACCAATGCCGTCCGGCTCTGCCGGCAGGCATGGATGAGGGACCAAGAGAGGTCCGGGCAGCACTCGAAAACATAAGACCCTTGCCGTCCAGCATCTCTGCCGGCCGGCAATGGGCTTAGTCAATTCCACATCCCAACCTATACTAGGTCCAGAAGTAGAATGACATACAGTACAGTAATACCCCTGCCGGCCAGCTCTGCCGGCCGGCAAGGTACAGTACAGTAATGGCTAGGCCATTACGGAGATAGAGGGGGAAGGGACAAGAGGGTCCTGCCAACCTTGCTTTAGTGACAGATCACCCGCAGCCAAGAACTTTGTCTTAGCCTAAGGGAGATCTAAGGGAAAGGGCCAGCACAGTAGTATAATACCTGCCAGCTTCCAGAGCACCAAAGCAAGGAAGGCGTTGCTACTCCCAAGGGAAGATTTTATCCTCCCCGAGAACAGCAACAGGACTTAGTCTGGTCGATCACACAAGAAGGAATCATAACTACAGAAACCTTCGATAGTGACCTAAGGGAGCTAAGCTCCCTTTGTAAGTGTTAGGTCAGCGAGGGAGACTCTGCCCCAAGCTAGACAACACGGACTCAGACTAAAAACTCTGTTGTTCTGTCCCTCTTTGAACCAGACTCTGCTGGAACAGGAAGGTACAGTAACACCCTAGTATAGTTTTATCGAAAATAAATTCGGAAAAAACCACTTAGGGATAAGCCCAAGGCTTAAACAGAGGGAAAGGGATTGCATACCTTCTCCGAAGAAAAGAAAGCAACCGGGGAGTATAATAAAGTATACTAAGGCTCCATAAGCAAATAGCCTAGGCACCAAGAGAATCGATTACCTGATTCACCGAAACTCTCACGTATACAATCTTGGAAATATTCCACACAGTCTAAAATGTATAAAATATAGCCTAAAGCTTCAATAAAATTTTAATTACACTCGGAAAAACCAAAATCATGCATTAAGTACTAGGACCAAACGACTAGGCTACATGGCCTAGCGTAGGCCAGAATGGCGAATACTTCGCCAAATAATACTAAGCACGAAAGGAAATCCTATGTAAAGCTAAATAGCTAAAATTTATTAAGCAAAACAACCAGGAATGTCACTCTGACTAACTAATTTATACCTAGCGAGTGACAGTGTCCAGGACACCTCTGGTAGGCTACGGCTCTTGTATCAAAGATTAATCCTATTAATCACTCAAAATTTTACCAAGAGCCTACATTTATACATAACAGACACTATACTCAACTTATCCGAGGTCAACGAAGACGAAGAAGCCATGAAAAGCTGAATAAATCCAAGATTTGCGAGAAAAACAGGAAAAAACACCGAGTTGTTAAGCTACGCAAAAAGGAATACAGATGGCGCCAGGATTGGCGCCAGGCACGCATACGAATCGGGGGATAGGGTAGCCTTGGGAGCGGCTCCCCTTTTTCTTTCCCGAATTCGTATCTCGTCAATCTCCCTCCTACGAGACGAATCTCTGTTCAGGTCGTAGATTGCCATGTGACGTGTCTAGAATACGTCCTCTGATATGTCGCGATATCCCTTTCACGAGGGATACTCGCTCCAGGAGTTAGAATTCTGGTACCTTAAGGTAAATTCTCTGGGAATATCGCCGTAGTTGTAATATACCCTAGGAAGCTACCCTATAGGAACTTCCATCAGGACGACATGGCTTGAGCCCAAAAAAAAATATTGAGCCAAGAAACAACTTTACTAACATGCATACATTTACTAAAGAATAGTTGTTAAGGTTTATTTCAAAACTGATTTACAGTCTGGAAAGACCTTATTAACAAACACAAATTTGCAGGTGGATAACGCAACACAGTCAGGCGTTGGCGAAGACAAAAGCCAATGACTATTCTCTTTTCTATTATTCGTTTTGTCTGATTTGATTGAGCTGGTTATAAGAAAATTACACCGTAGACTTGCACCATCTGGTATATAACTATCATCGACTAAATTATTTAAATCTGTAAAAAATAATGATATTCGTCATTGAAGGAAATTTTATTTGGCAGCGCTGTCCCAAACTCGTCCCACAAACCTTAACTACGTTGATGATTGCTACAAGGGTCATTTGTACATGGATATGACTGAACATCCATGTGTTCTGATGAATATAAGAAATAATAAACACTTTTATAAGTAAACTTAGGTTGCTACTGATAGCATATGAAAAATTCACATCATTTGCTAATGAAAATAATAATTCCTAACAAGGAAACGATCGTTGGATAATTTACCCACTGCCAATTCTCTTGTCTTTACTTTCCTAGCAAACTTTTTTTGACCCACGTGGTATTCAAATAAATTGCTAAATTAGTTGTGACAAGGTCCCTCTGAGGCCATCTATTGGCGTTAAAGTAAAACGTTTTACGATGTAAGGAAGGGAGCAAAAGGAATTTGCGTCATCATGCTTTTCAAAATGTGATAATATTGTTATTGCCGTAGATTTTGCTAGCAATACATTCCATACCATGAAACATGATATTTATCTTAACTTTCATAAAAAGGTATTTAAAAATTAGATCAAATTACTGAGTAATAACTTAATTGCCTTACCAATTTCAGTACATGTGGCATATCTGGCTACCCCCACTCCCGATCCCCAAATGTAATTGAACTAACGATTGTTTGCTGAGGAAATATTTCTCTGATACTTATTGTGAAACTTGTAATTTCCTAAGAATTAAGTTGTGGCCAGACAACTAGGAACATAAAGTTTCACGTGGGTCTGTTTTATAATACTTTTTGTGCCTTAATAGCAACATGAATTATTATAATAAGTATGTGACGGGGTTAACTAGCAATTTGGTACTCTAATGGTAAGGCCATCTATTGACCATTAAAATAAGCAATGTATAGAGCTCTTAAATCCTTGCAGTCCGGAACCTTCCATGACGTCATTTTGGTTTAAAATAGCCAAAAATATCCTACTTAATTGGAGTTGCATATAATTTATAGCTGCCACACATATTTCTAGACAAGTATTAATCTATTATCCCTTCCCAATTGGATAGAATCATTCGCATGAATGGAACAAAGGATGTGTCCTGCCATCTTTTGACAAGAAGTAGAAACTCTTGAATTCTATTCAGATATGGAGAAGTGTTTGATTAATAAAATATATTTCCATGGCAGATTTTTCTTTAATTAATGCTTAAAAAATTCATAGTTTCAATAATACTATATCTCTACTCATTCTTAGGTTCTAAACTATGGTATTTATATATAAAATACAGGTAATATATGTTGAAAAATATATACACAGATCCCAATATTCAAAAACACAAGAGTCGGAACTCAGACATAGGATTAAAATCCAAAATCTAACCAAAGTATATTTGTCCTCAGCAAAGACATTGTTACCTAAACATATCCCCAATTATTCATATCAGTCATCTGTAAAGTGTGTCTTGTAACATGTAACATTAGTGTAGGAGCGTTGGTGGGGGATTATATAAACTTACATCACAAAATTAAATATGTATCTAGGTAATGATACTCGGATATTAATCTATATTTTTGGCTAAATTTCCAAAGAAAATAGACCAACGAAATAATTTCATATGATTTGAAAAATTCGTAGAGATAATCTATATTCCATTCAATGATTTATCTAATATAAATATTTGAGAAACAGACCTTCGATTTCTGTCTGACTCATTTTGAAAGAATAAAGAAAAACCCTATCACCCAAATCCAATCAAGATTAATGAATAGATATTTTGAGGGTTATAGATATTTCATCAGTTGACAAGCTGAGGAATGTATCTGGAATTAAATCATTTATTGCTTCACGTAAATGTTTTAAATCCCAAAGCCTCTCTCTCTCTCTCTCTCTCTCTCTCTCTCTCTCTCTCTCTCTCTCTCTCTCTCTCTCTCTCTCTGAATTTATTTGATCTACAAACTCGACGACGAATGGGACAGTTAATAGATTCATTCACATTTCTTAAAGGAATAACAAATGTGGATTACAACAATCTATTCACACTTAACACAATCAGTCCATAGATAACGGATGTAAGCTGGACTAGAATAGATATAACACTACTCAATGTGGTGATTTCAGTTTTATGTCCCGGGAAACACTGTTTGTCTTAAGTGCCTATATTCACTTGCAATCTTTAGATGTTCATCTATAACCCTTATTTGTTATCTCTCTGTATTTAATTGAAAATTATCTTAACTTTATTTTATATCAATTTTCATTACTACATTTCCGCTTTCTTTTACAAAAAAAAATAATCATATATGCTCTCTAAACTATCATCTTCAACTCTAAGCCCTGCACTAAATTCCTTAAATACATCACGTTCAAAATTCATACTAATAAAAATAGATATTGAGAAATAATTGTCATATATCTTTAATAGCTCAATGCAACGTCCAAACCTCACCTATATAAATAAACATTGGCTCTTCTTGCTATATGTATAATCCGTCTCTTGTGATTCATTTGCAGAGATCATCAGCATCCCAGTCTTGTAGGTGGGCTCTCTCTCTCTCTCTCTCTCTCTCTCTCTCTCTCTCTCTCTCTCTCTCTCTCTCTCTCTCTCTCTCTCAGAATCAATTTTTCATATTCACGATTGCCTTATATATATATATATATATATATATATATATATATATATATATATATATATATATATATATATATATATATATATATATACATACATACATATATATATATATATATATATATATATATATATATATATATATATATATATATATATACATATATATACATATATATATACATTTATATATATATATATATATATATATATATATATATATATATATATATATACATATACTGTATATATTACATATATTTAAATATATAATTATTGGGTTCGTTTAACCTATATTGAACCAAGATAATAAGAGAAAACAAATATTGAGCCAAGAAACAGCTTCACTGACGTGCATACATTTACTAAAGAATAGTTGATAAGGTTTATTTCATAACGGATTTACAGTCTGGAACACCCTTATTAACAAACACAAATTCGCAGGCGGATAACGCAGCGAAGACAAAAGCATATGATTTTTCTCTTTTCTATTATTCGATTTGTTTAATTTGATTGAGCTGATTCTAAGAAAATCAAATTACACCATAGACTTGTAACCTCTGGCATATAACTATTATCGATTAAATTATTCAAATCTGTAAAAAATAATGATATTCGTCATTGAAGGAAATTCTATTTGGCAGCGCTGTCCAAAACTCGTCCCACAAACCTTAACTACGTTGATGATTGTTACCTAGGTCATTTGTGCATGGACATGACTGAACATCCATATGTTCTGATGAATATAAGAAATAATAAACCCTTTTATAAGTAAACTTACGTTGCTACTGATAGCATATGAAAAATTCACATTATTTGCTAATAAAAATACTCATTCCTAACAAGGAAACGATCGTTGGATAATTTACCCACTACCAATTCTCTTGCCTCTACTTTCCTAGCAAACTACTTTTGACCCACGTGGTCTTCAAATAATTTATTAAATTATTTGTGACAAGGTCCCTCGGAGGCCATCTATTGGCGTGAAAGTAAAACTTTTTACGATGTAAGGGAGGGAGTAAAAGGAATTTGCGTCATTATGCTTTTCAGATCAAATTACTGAGTAATAACTTAATTGCTTTACCGATTTCAGTGCATGTGGCATATCTGCCTACCCCCACTCCCGATCCCCAAATGTAATTGAACTTACGATTGTTTGCTGAGGAAATATTTCTCTGATACTTATTGTGAAACTTGTAATTTCCTAAGAATTAAGTTGTGGCCAGACAACTAGGAACATTAAGTTCACGTGCATCTGTTTTATAATACTTTTTGTGCCCTAATAGCAACATAAATTATTATAATAAGTGTATGATAGGGTTAATTAGCAATTTGGTACTCTAATGGTAAGGCCATCTATTGACCATGAAAAAAGCAATGTATAGAGCTCTTTAATCCTTGCATTCTGGAACCGTACATTACGTCATTTTGGTTTAAAATAGGCCAAATTAACCTAAATAATTGGAGTTGCATATAATTTATAGCTACCACACATATGTCTACATAAGTATCAATCTATTATCCTTCTCCAATTGGATAGAATCATTCACATGAATGGAACAAAGGATGTGTCTTGCCATCTTTTGACAAGAAGTAGAAGCTCTCGGATTCTATTCAGATATGGAGAATTGTTTGATTACTAAAATATACTTTCATGATAGGTTTGTTTTAATTTATGCATAAAAAATTCATAGTTCCAATAATACTATATTTATTCTCATTTTTAGGCTCTAATCTATAGTATTTATATATAAAATACAGATAATATATATAAAAAAATATAAGAAGCAAATCCAAATATTCAAAAACCCAAGAGTCGGAACCCAGACATAGAATTAAAATACCAAATATAACCAAAATATATTTATGTCCTCAGCAAAGACATTGTTACCTAATCATAAGCCCCATTATAGATATCAGTCCTCTATAAAGTGTGTCTTGTGACATGTAACATTAGCGTAGGAGCATTGGTGGGGGAGGGGGGGGGGAGGTTGGCTGAAGTTTGAATAGGCACTGGCAGTGGGGTATTTTGGGGGCACATAACCCGTCCAAATATATCTTTACTCCATCTTCTTTTTTTTAAGTAATTTAGATTTCTTTCTACGTACACGAAAGAGAAAAAAATCTTTATATGAAGATTTCCTATAGAAATATAATTGACTAATAAAAGCACCATATGACCTGTTAACTTATTCCTTTATCATCTAGCCTAGGTTAGTGCCATAGCCTCTTTACCATGGTCTTCCAGTGTCTTGGGTTAGAGTTCTCTTGCTTTAGGTTATGCTCAAGCACAATATTCTATCTAACTTTTCTTCCTCTTTTTTGTTAAAGTTATTATACTTTATATAGGAAACAATTTAATGCTGTTACTGCTCTTAAAATATTTTATTTTTCCTTGTTTCCTTTCCTCACTGGGTTATTTTCACTGTTGGAGTCCCTGTACTTATATCATCCGTTTTTCCAACTAGTGTTGTAGCTTAGAGAGTGGTAATAATAATAATAATAATAATAATAATAGTAATAATAATAATAATAATAATAATAATAATAATAATAATAATAATAATAAAAACATAGGGAGAGCTTTTTGTCTCATATTCCATCTGGGATCAAGGACGAGTCATCTGGTATTAGGTTTTAGAAGCTTTACCCATTTACTCTTCTTTCTTAAGAGACGACGCCTTTCATCTTGGCAGACGTCAACACGATAAGAGAAAGACAAATGATCTCTCCTTGACACAAATAAATGACTTTCATTTATCTTATAACCATATCGCATCCTCTCTCCATTAGTGTCCCCTGTAAAGATCTGATCCAAGATTATGAGTTCACCAGAGGGAGACCATGTCTTCTTGATATCTTCATCATATATAAAGTTATAATCTTGGAGGGATGTCCTGAAACTATAGGACACAAATAGGAAACGTTAATATATACGTAAGTAAATAGAAAATTCAGACAATATCATGTTTTATAAATCTTCAAGAGAATAACAATATTCTTTTACCTGATATATAGATTTTACATTAAGGATTAAATATATACAGGTGTACCAACCGTATGTCACACAATTGTACATAATTCCTTTTGTATATATTATGCTTGTATCTGCGCTCTTCCCTCGCACTAAAAAAAACCTGAATGATCATGTCTCCGTTTTGCTCTGTAACATTATCTGTCTCTCGAACAGGTCATGTCCTGTTGCCTTGAGGTTTTGTATATAAAGAAGCGTGTTCCTTAATAAACAATTCAGTCGTTTCCAATCTGCCTTTGAGTTCATACCTTTACTCGGCGCCGTCACATTGGTGACCCCGGAAGTCGACTCGCTCCTACTGCCTTCCACCCCCACCTCCCTCGCCCCTCCATCGTTGGTACTATGGTGGAGGCAGACTCTACTCCAGCGGTTGGCACTGCGGCCGTCCCGTTCGCCCGCGGAGAAGCGTGTGCTTGGTTTCAACGCGCTGAAGTCCACTTTCGTATCAGGGGCGTGACTCGCTCAACCACCAAAGCGAATTATGTTCTCGGGGCGATACCCGAGGACACCTTCCCAGAAATATTCGACTGGCTTTGTGAACAAGGAGACACCCCAATAGCGTATGACGCCCTCAAATCATACCTTCTGCAGCAGTACTCGCCGTCGCCAGCCGCCCGTATAGCAAAGCTTTTTCAGCTCTCGCAACAACCATTGGGGGACCAAAGGGCTTCGCTTGCCCTCAGGGAAATGACCAGTATTGCTCCCCTTCAACCTGCCGCAGACGGCTCTCCTCGTGAGGTGAACCTACTCCGTGCCCTTTGGATACGCCGTTTACCTGAACCTATGCGCGCGCCATACCCGATGTCGATAGTTTACCCATAAAGGACTTGATGACCAAAGCCGACGCCCTTATGGACAGCCACTTCAAGACCTCCATCAACGCCTCCACCCCTGACGACGAGGATGCCTATTCAACGACAACCGAAGCTGACAGGAAAGCCGTAGGACATACACGCCTACCCCGTGACGTGCCGAAGCGGCGACAAAGCCGCCCACCACCCACCAATCGCTCGCGCCCCAACGAACAACTTTTACAACCACTTACTACCTCCCATCCGCCCCAGTTTTGCTACTACCACTTCAGATTCGGGGCAACCGCGAAGAAATGTGCCAAATATTGTCAGTGGCCAAAAAACGTGTAAGTAGGCCATCGCTTGTGGCGGTGGCCTCCCATGTTTCTAATCTTTTCTTTTTACAGGATGCAGGAACGGGCGTGCGATTTTTGGTAGACACGGGTGCTTGTCGTTCTCTTTTGCCAAGGAAACTCTTCAAGGCACAACGTAGTCTGTCTACATCTGCCGACGTCCGCTTGGTAGCTGCCAACGGATCTGCGATACCCACCTACGGTTACGAGAACCTCACATTATCGTTCGGAAACAGTAAATTTAATTGGAAGTTTCTCGTTGCTGACGTCACAATGCCAATCCTCGGTGCGGATTTCCTCTCTCATTTCCACCTTCTGGTCGATGTCGCCCACCAACGATTGGTCAACGCAGACTCGTACTTGTCGACACCTCTTCAACCCGCCCCCTCTAACCTCGCTCTCCACATCAGCGCACCCACGGATGCCTACGCCCACCTCCTCACGTCGTACCCGGAAGTTTTCCGTCCAGAACTTCGCCAAACGCCCACGGTTCCTGCCAAGCACGGTATTTATCACCATATCAAGACGACGGGACCCCCAGTCTTCGCAAAATTCAGACGTCTGGCACCGGAACGATTGGCAGCCGCCAAACAGACGTTCGCTGAAATGGAGAAAATGGGCCTTTGCCAAAAGGCCTCCAGCCCATGGTCGTCACCCTTACACATCGTTCTGAAGAAAGACGGCTCCCTCCGTCCGTGCGGGGATTACAGGTGCCTGAACATGCAAACAAAACCGGATCACTACCCCCTCCCAAACATTGCCGATGTAACCTCCTACCTGCACAAAGCGAAGGTTTTCTCTACGTTCGACCTCCTGAACGGGTATTATCAAGTGCCTATGAACCCAGAAGACATCCCCAAGACCGCCATCACCACTCCGTTTGGCACATACACCTTCAATTACTCCTGTTTTGGCCTTCGTAATGCTGGGGCAACGTTTCAACGTCTCATGGATGGCATCTTAGGGGACCTCCCTTTCTGTGTATGTTATGTGGACGACATACTTGTGTTCTCCTCCTCAAAAGAGGAACACCTCCGTCACCTGCGCATCGTGCTCGACCGCCTGCAACAAAACGGCCTTGTAGTCCGGTACGACAAGTGTACCTTTGGCGCCAACGAAGTGTCGTTCTTAGGGCACTGTATCACTCCTGAAGGAGTCCATCCCCTCCCTGAGAAGGTAGCAGCCGTTCAGAATTTCCCCACGCCCTCGACCGTCAAAGCTCTGCAGGAATTCTTGGGCATGATCAACTATTATCACCGTTTTCTGCCAGCCATTGCCGCCACTCTTGCTCCCCTCTACGCCTCCCTCAAGGGCAAGCCAAAAGACCTGAAGTGGGGTCCCCTTCAAGAAGCAGCCTTCTGCAATGCAAAGAAGGTCCTATCAACTGCTGCGGCTCTCACTTTTCCTATCCCACACGCCCCTCTCCTTCTCTCCACTGATGCCAGCGACGTCGCTATTGGTGCAGTACTCGAGCAGGTGGTCAAAGGCTCGCCCCGCCCATTGGCCTTCTTCAGCAGAAAACTGTCCAAGGCAGAATCGGGTTATTCTACCTTCTATCGAGAATTGCTGGCGGTGCACTTGGCTGTCCGTCACTTTCGCCATTTCTCAGAAGGTACGCCCTTCGTCATTCGCACAGACCACATGCCTCTGGTGCACGCCTTCACTCGACAGTCTGACGCCTGGTCCGCCCGTCAACGCCGACATCTCTCCGCCGTGGCTGAATACAATTGCACCCTCCAATACGTCCCTGGGAAAATGAATCCCGTTGCCGATGCCCTGTCAAGAAACACGTTGGCTGCCGTTCAACTGGGATTGGATTACAACGCCCTGGCTGAAGCCCAACGACAGGATCCAGAGTATCAAGCTTGTAGGACATCCTGCACGTCCCTCCGTTGGGAGGATTTTCCCCTCGAAGACTCCAACACCACCCTCCTCTGTGACGTCAGTACTGGTAGACCGCGACCTTGGATTCCTGCTCCCATGCGCCGACAGGTGTTTGATTTCATCCACGGCCTTTCACATCCCTCGTGCCGTTCTACTGCACAGTTGCTGAAGGCAAAGTTCATTTATCACGGCATTTCTAAGGATGCTAAGGATTGTGTCCGCGCCTGTACTTCTTGCCAAACTTCCAAAGTACATCGACACACGGATTCAGGAGTGGGCACCTTTCCTCAACCTCAGCGTCGTTTCGCACACATTCACGTCGACGTTGTAGGCCCCCTACCCACATCACACGGACATCGTTACCTGTTTACTGTAATCGACCGCTCCACTCGTTGGCCTGAAGCCATTCCCATGGAAACTGCAACGTCCGCCTCATGTACATCTGCCTTACTCTCTGGATGGATTTCAAGATTCGGTATCCCTGAGCATATTACTTCTGACAGGGGAACCACTTTCACCTCTCAATTGTGGACGTCATTAGCGAATCTCCTGGGCATCACCCTACATCAGACAACGGCCTACAACCCCGCTGCCATTGGAATTGTTGAACGTTTTCATCGCACCCTCAAAGCAGCTTTGATGTCCCGCTGCAAGGATTGCAACTGGTTTACTCAGCTTCCCTGGGTCCTCCTTGGACTAAGGACCACTCCTAAAGATGCCCTCGACGTCTCGGCAGCCGAAATGGTGTATGGCGACCCGTTGGTCGTCCCTGCCGAATTTTTTCCTTCTACAAAATCCTCCGACGACGATCTCCAGCGCATATGTCACGTCGTGGGAAAATTTACCCCGTGCCGTCAGACTTACAAGCCCCCAGCGAAGCATCACATACCAACGGACTTGCACTCTGCAACGCACGTCTTCCTGCGCAACGACACCAGCAAGCCATCACTAACGCCCCCTTACACGGGCCCTTTCCTTGTGATCCGACGCAGTCCGAAAGCATTCCTCCTCAACATTCGGGGTAAAGAAGACTGGGTCTCCATTGATCGTCTAAAACCTGCTTATCTTCTGCCAGATGACCCGCCTACAGTTCGCCTCTCTAGATCCGGGCGCCCTATTTAACATGTGCAGTATGTCATTTTTAG
>NC_090726.1:11554169-11556669 GCF_036898095.1 Palaemon carinicauda | reverse complement strand
AGAGAGAGAGAGAGAGAGAGAGAGAGAGAGAGTTACAAGGAAACTGGATGTCTCAAAGAGCTTTAAGTTCATCCGCAGAGACTCCTTTATTTTGCTCCTGGTTAAAGCGAATTTGTTTAAACCTTTAGAGTTTTTATGATCTTGGTAACCTTGTTATTATTCATACATGTACCGGAAGTCTATGAGAGAGAGAGAGAGAGAGAGAGAGAGAGAGAGAGAGAGAGAGAGAGAGAGAGAGAGAGAGAGAGAGAGAGAGAGATTTACAATGAGTTACGAAGATTTTTCAAGTCTCAAAGACTTTTTAGTTTATCCGCAGAGACTCAATTTGCTCTTGGGTAAAGTGAATTAGTTTTACGTATGGAATTTTCCTAACCCTGTCTATTCACTACATGCGTTGGACGTGTTATAGAGAGAGAGAGAGAGAGAGAGAGAGAGAGAGAGAGAGAGAGAGAGAGAGAGAGGGGGGGGGGAGAGCGAGAGAGAGAGTTACAATAATTTTTTTGTCTCAATTACTTTTTACTTCATCGCAGACACTCCATTTGCTCGTGGGTAGAGCGAATTAGTTTAAACGTATAGAATTTTCATACTCCGCGTTACTATTCACTACATCTTCCCCTGGAAGTCTATTAGAGAGAGAGAGAGAGAGAGAGAGAGAGAGAGAGAGAGAGAGAGAGAGAGAGAGCGAGAGAGAGGATTGGTTGTATTGCCCTGACAATAGAATGAATACAGCAGAAAAGAGACAAATAAACTCGAGCCTCCAAAACATCCGCTTCCCTTTGGACCGAATTCTGTTTTGTCATCATTACATAGCAAACTTGGCTTGCAAAGAATGCTAGATAATACTGGAAGAATTCTCGACTCTTTTCATCTAAGGTTAGATAAAGCTTATATTTTATTAGAAAATAACTGCTATTTTCAGAAATGCTGTATTCCTTGTAATTATATCATGATCTAGTAGATTAGTTCAACAAACGTTTAACTGGGCTCCACAAGGCACTAGAAGAGTTGGGAGACCCAGGCTTACATGGCTGAGGACTATAAAGTGTGAAGTTGGAGATAATGAATGGAGAAGAATTGAATTAAAAGCTCAAGATAGAGTCGACTGGTGAAATCTAACCGAGTCCATTGCGTTAATAGGCGTAAGAGATGATGATGATGATAATATCATGATGATGTGAAAGTATGTTTGGATATATACAATTTAAAATTAAAATCAATTCATTTCGTAAAAAAAGTAATCTAAAATTTCAAGATTTATTTCTCTTGTGAAGGAGTAAGCTTTTCTCCAGTTGTGAAACAAATTATAATTAATAAAATATTATTTAGAATAGTAAAGGATTTGATACGGTAGGGTATGGAAATTTTTGTTTTTGATAAAACGCAATGCGGTCTATATAACAAAAGAAAGCTTGTAATATAAATTCAAGTAACTTTTAGACCAATTATCCTTTTGGACCTCACAAATATATTCTAATTCTTATTTTTTTCAAAGTAATTAACTATCTTAACTTGTCCAACTCTTTAACGGTAGGAATTTGTAATTTTTCCATTTAACTAAAATGAAACTTTATTTCATATTGAGGGAAATGGCTTAATACTCTAAAGAAAAATAAGAGACGTTTTTCTTTTGAGTGTGGATATGGTTATTAGCGCCTTGCCCTGTTCATGATCACATTCAAAGCTTGACCTTGATTGGGTAACATTGTCAGGACATCTGTCTACTAATAAGGAGAGTTCACAAGTCTCTCATCAGTTTTATGACAGGGTAAAATAAAGTATCAAACCTTTTCACTATCAAATCACCACAATAGGACGGTTACGAAAGATTGACAAAACTCTTATTTTATTCATAATAAAATCACCTATATAGGGTAAACTTATTTCTCTCCGGATAAGCTTTCACTTGATTTTAATATCTTTTATAGCTATTGCGAGAATTAGTTTTAACCACTGGCATATGCAAACAATAGTGTATTGTTTACTCCTGGATAAGCCTCTGGAATGTCAACAATGAACCATGGAATTTGTAGAGATTTATCAAACAGGTTTGGGAATAATAACTTTATCGTGACATTAGTATAGGCAATGCACATTTTCTTCTTCTCCTCACTTGCCTATATTTCTCTGTTGTAGCAATTGGGCTTATAAAATCCTGATTTCCAACTAGGCTTTGGGCTTACCAAGTAATAATAATAATAATAATAATAATAATAATAATAATAATAATAATAATAATAATAATAATAATAATAATAATAATAATAATAATAATAATAATAATAGTAATAATAATAATAATAATAATAATAATAATAATAATAAAAAGAAAGCTATAAAAATTAAACTATATGATAACTTACACGTGAGTTATAAATATCCAAAATTCCAAATGGAAATGTTAGCTATGAAGAAGCCAAGATCAAGAATGGCATATAGTTTTAGGCTTTCCTGGTATAGTTATACTCTTTGGGTAGAAAGAAAGGTGTTTCTTTTTTATCAA
>NC_090726.1:11541669-11544169 GCF_036898095.1 Palaemon carinicauda | reverse complement strand
CCAAATCCAATCAAGATTAATGAATAGATATTTTGAGGGCCATAAATATTTCATCAGTTGACAAGCTGAGGAATGTATCTGAAGTTAAATAATTTATTGCCTCACGTAAATGTTTTAAATCCAAAAGCCCCTCTCTCTCTCTCTCTCTCTCTCTCTCTCTCTCTCTCTCTCTCCTCTCTCTCCTCTCTCTCTCTCTCTCTCTCTCTCTCTCTCTCTCTCTCTGTGAATTTATTTGATAAACAAACTCGATGATTAATGGGACAGTTAAAAGATTCATTCACAGTTCTTAAAGGAATAACAAATGTGGATTACAAATATCTATTCACACTTGACACAATCAGTCCATAGATAACGGATGTAAGCTGGACTAGAATAGATATAACACTACTCTATGTGGTGATTCCTTTACAAAGACAACCACAGAAGAGGAATATCTGGACTATGGTAAAGTTCATGGAACATCATCTTTTTTTTTACGAAATAGAACCTGATAGTTGCAACTTTAATGGATAGGCATAAACTACTCAGTGATTTTTAACTAAATTAAATTCTTTCTCTAAGATCAATCTTCAAATTTAAATTATCTATTAAATTTATAATCTACCCTTAAAAAATTATCAGTAATATGTGCATATCTCTTCTCTACTATTTTCATTTTGAAAATAAATTGTTTAAAGCTGACTTGAGAATGAAGAAAACGTAGGTGGTTCTTTTCTCTATAGACAATAAAGGACCCTTTATAAATTGAATGACAAAATGTCCCAAGAGTTACTCTGTCACTGTCCAGCCTAAGATAATATCCACTTTTTTCCTCCTGACGCCACACACAAAGGAAAAAAATGGAGATGGTCTTCCCTTATTACTTCCAAGTAGAAAAATAAGGGTAAGATAAACTAACTTTTAATTAAAGAAAAATTTATGGTCCATACTCATAGTGACCTTTTTCCTATGAACATTTTTTTGTGTTACTGATTTTTTTTTTCACCTATTGATAAAAACACTGGTTGTAATAATAATAATGATAATAATAATAATAATAATAATAATAATAATAATAATTATTATTATTATTATTATTATTATTATTATTATTTTCATTGTGCAATACAAAACAAAGACAAAACCACGGACAGAGAGAGAGAGAGAGAGAGAGAGAGAGAGAGAGAGGAGAGAGAGAGAGAGAGAGGGATCAACTTACCCATGTAAAAGGCAAAGGAATGAATATATCAAATGAAAGAGACAAATCAACTTGAGTCTCCGAAACATCCGCTTCCCTCTGGACCGAATTCTCTATTGTAATCATGACGAACTTTGCTTGCGTCGAATGGGGGGAGAATAAAGAAAGAATTCCTAACTTTCTTCATAGGATGAGTAAAACATTTCTGTCGCAGGAACCGAAGAATGGAGGGAGAGAAAAAGAATCTCTTCTGTTGAGAGGGAAATTAATCTTTCAGAAATATCTCCTGGCGAGTTACATTAAAAGTTTGTTCTTGGGTTAAGGCAACCACTTATTTCATAATGGTAGAATATATATAATCATTTTTTTTTTCAGTATAATATCACTGTTGAGTGACGGTTGCGAGAAAGAAACTACAGATTATAATTTCATTCATAATAAAATCCCTTATAACTTGGGAACTCATTTCTCACCACAGTCGTTTAATTTAATTTTAATATCCTCTGTATCTATTGCAAGATTTGGTTTTAAACTCTGCCATAGGTAAACACTAGCGTATTCCTTAATCCTGTGTATACCTCTGAAGTGTCATTAATGATTTTGGGTATTTTGAACTTTATACAACGCCTGTGAAAATAATAATTAATCCCTGGTATTATTATATGCAATGCACATTGGTAATGTATTGACGAAATAAAGCAAGTGCTAGCTATATAAAAGGGGAACTATATACATATATATACGTATGTGACATATAGTCGAGTCTCCAAATGGAAATGTCAGAAAATAACGAAACCAAGATCGACAATGTTATTATATTTACAGCTTTTCCTCGGATAATTATACTCCTCCAGGAGGATGAAAATTCCCTTTTTTTTTTTTTTATCAAAATATCCTTTTCCAAACTAATTACTGCCCGTAAATATCACAAAGGAGCTTGTCTGTAAGTACAAAACTCGTGGGAACACATTCCTGGAAGGATTGTTGAAAGTAACCTAAAGCCCGCACAACTCCAAATAGAAACAAGTAAGTTAAAACTATAAATGGAGGAATGGAAGCGGCAGAATCGTAACAGATATTTGCGAGTAAACCTATCAGAATGAAGGGAGGATAAAAGGAGAATCAATTCGGCATTAGCAAAGAAGGGGAGGTAGTATAGTGTAGATAAGATCGAGAAGAGGCTTGCAATGTGTTCAAGCTGTGTTGCGAATATTTGAGAAGGTTGTGAAGGGAACTATTCAGTGCAGATGTAGGAAAGTGAGGAAACTACTGAGGTTGATTGTTGATATCGTACGTGTAGAGAGAATAATGGAAGGGAGGAAG
>NC_090726.1:11537059-11538669 GCF_036898095.1 Palaemon carinicauda | reverse complement strand
AGAGAGAGAGAGAGAGAGAGAGAGGGGGGGGGGAGGGGATGGTTGTCTTGCCCAGGCAAAGGGCAATAGAATGAATGCAAAAGAAAAGAGACAAATAAACTCGAGCTTCCAAAACACCCGCTTCCCTTTGGACCGAATCCTCTTTTGTCATCATTACATAGCAAACTTGGCTTGCAAAGAATACCACATAATACAGGAAGAATTGCCGACTCTTTTCATCTGAGGTTAGATAAAGCTTATGTTTAATTGAAAAATAACTGCTCTTTCCATAAATGTTGTATTTTGTGTAATTATATCATAATCTAAAAGAGATTAGTTCACTAAACATTCAGCTGGGAACCACAAGGCATTAGATGTGTTGGAAAATCCAGGCTTACATGACTGAGGACTATGAAGTTTGAGGTGATGAATGGAGAAGAATTGATTTGAAAATTCAAGATAGAGACGACTGGTGAAATCCAATAGAGCCCATTGCGTTAATAGGCGTAGGTGATGACGATGATGATAATATCATAATCATTTGAAAGTATATTTGGATATACATAATTTAAAATTAAATTGAATAATTTCGAGTTTTAAGATTAATTTTTCTTGTGGTGGAGTAAGCTTTTTTTTTCCACCTGTGAAACGAATTATAATAAATAAACTATTATTTAAAATAGTGAAGCGTTTGATAAAACGGGATCCGGTCTCTATAATCCAAAAAAAAAAAAAAGCTCGTAATATAAATTTAAGTAACTGTAAAACAAATTCTTTTTTTGGACCTTACACCTATATTTTAATTCTTATGTTTTCAAAGTAATTAACTATCTTAACTTGTCCAACTCTTCAACTGTTAGAATTTGTGATTTTTCCATTTAACTAAAGCAAAACATTACTTCATATAGAGGGAAATGGCTTAATACTTAAAAGAAAAATAACAGACTTTTTTCTTTTGAGTGTGGATATGGCTATTAGCGCCTTGTCCTGTTCCCGATCACATTCAAAGGTTGACCTTGACTGGGTTGCACTTTCAAGACATCGGTCTAGTAATAAGGAGAGTTCATAAGTCTCTCATCAGTTTCATGATAGGGTAACAGAAAGTATTAAACCTTTTCACTATCAAATCACCACTATAGGACGGCTACGAAAGATTGATAAAACAATTATTTTATTCATAATAAAATCACTTATAAGGGTAAACTTATTTCTCTGCGGATTAGCTTTCATTTGATTTCAATATCTTTTATAGCTATTGCCAAAATTGGTTTTAACCACTGGCATGTGTAAACAATAGTGTATTGGTTAATCCTGGATAAGCCTCTGAAATGTCAACAATGAATTATGGAATTTGTAGAGATTTATCAAACAGGTTTGGGAATAATAACTTTATCATGACAGTAGTATAGGCGATGCCCATTTTCTTCAATCACCATTCTATTTTAATGTCTTTAATGTTCTTAAAATATTTAAGAATAGTTTATATTGTTCATTACTTCTCTTGTAGTTTTTTATTTCCCTATTTCCTCTCCTCACTGGCCTATATTTCCCAGTTGTAGCCATTGGGCTTATAAAATCCTGATTTCCAACTAGGGTTTGGGCTTACCAAGTAATAATAATAATAATAATAA
>NC_090726.1:11514559-11527059 GCF_036898095.1 Palaemon carinicauda | reverse complement strand
TTATATTGAATTACAAAACGCAAGGCGCCGAATTCAAGCAATTCTCCACATTCGAGCTTAAGTGTAATTTCTGCTACATCTAGAACTTTGGGATTATTGTTAATAACGTATTGCTTGTTCGAATTATACAATATCCATATACTGTACTATAGACTTATTCTATTACACACACACACACACATATTTATATATATATATATATATATATATATATATATATATATATATATATATATATATGTATATATATATAATATATATATATATATATATATATATATATATATATATATATATATATATACATGTATATATGCATATATATAAATACATACATACATACATATATATATATATATATATATATATATATATATATATATATATATATATATATGTGTGTGTATATATTGTGATGGAAAGCTTGACCACCACACAAAAACACTAAACTTTTCAAACAGTATTCACTTAAGTACCATACTAAGTCCACAAAAGGTGGAATAGTATACAATTTCAATAAGAGTGCAAAGTCAATTCAAGGGGACAAAGAAAATACCACAAAAATATACTTAATTTTAATACACAAGTTTCAGTCAGAAATAACACCTGAACCTCAACAATACAGTAATTAATGATAAACACTCTCTTAAACTCCCTGTAAAAGAAAACAATTACACAATTAAAGAAAGGTCATCAACACAAGCATACAAAAAGGGAAGAGGGTCCAGAAAGGAAGAGGCAAACGAAAAGTAAGAATATCCTAACAATACACATTAAATATCCCTAACAAATTCCTCATTCACTTCTAGGGGTCTCCTCAGAGGACAATAAACTCTCCAGCTGGATGGCTTAATTCAGGCGGCAGAAAACACGGATCCAAAACAATGGTGGTGACTGGTTCAATAATGCAGAACGCCCAGGAGTACAGGTCGTGGGCCCGACACACAAATATAACAATCAAAATTTTTACCTTGGGGCAGAGAGGTCCCCTTGTCTTTTACTGAACCAAGGGCAGTTTAATATATGAAGGATAAAAATCCTTAATGCAGAGCGAGGATATCCTTGGAAAGCTAAACAGCTTCACAATGCAGCTCTGTAATGGCGATGAATATAATAAATCCAGCAGCAATTATCGTGCCCTTCAAGGTTGGAGGCTCAGAAACACACTGAGGCCAACTCCTCCAAGCGAAACCCTCCATACCTCGGATAATGAAGGAGAGCTGCCACGTAACCAACACAACTTGAAAATATAAAATAGTCGTTAGCCAATAATAAACACCAAGATAACCACCGGTGAGGAGACAAAAAGCTAATAAAGAAAAAATACAACACTTGCTATAATTAACATTAAAAGTCTAAAAACTTAAATAATTCAGAAATTAATGACAACTAAGTTACACCTCCTCACCCGACCAAAAAAAAAAAATTCATTTTTTTTTTTTCATAATGAACGTTAACATTTAATCACATATTGAAATAATAGAATAACAAAAAAAAATAGTCATTAAACCACCTGCAAAAACATGACAAACAAAAGGAAAGAGGGGGGCAAGTACCAAGGTTTGCAGCTCACAAGGAAAACAAAATATAACAATATATAACAAATACTAACAACCTCTTAAACTTGATACTAATCACAGGAAAACTTTCCAAAACCAGAAAGGCAAAACATCACCATTCGATTAATAGATACCCCACCTAAAAATTTCCCATCACTCACACCGTTAATAAACCTAATAAAGAGTCATTGCACTAACAACCGGATTCTGTATATACAGTCCAAAGGCTATAACCTTTTCCACAATCAATACACTGTTCATTTTCAGGGATACACATCACTCACTAGCAATAAATGTTGATCACAAAAACCACTGTCTATTTCAGTGTTATATATCACACTTATCACCTTAGTGTCCAATACATACACACACACCGAACGACACAGAGAAGACCACCACAAGACTTCCCCGCGCAAACAAACAAACAAAATCGATGAAGCGTAATTATTAGCCTGAAAATACAGAATACCAGATTAGTGCCTATCTCTTTTCTTAGCTTATTATAAACCTTATCGTACCTGACACTTCTAAACCTTAGTTGATTAACCTTAACTTAGTCTAGGGTACCACTCATACACCAGCCTGTAGCGCCTAAAAAACGGCTGTGTTGTGCTACAGACCCGTGAGCCCTTGACCCATCTAATTAATCAATCATTAGAAAGTACCAGTGATCACCCTCACCTTTTAACCTTAAAGATCCCATATAATATACCCAGAACATTATAGTCTTCTGTAAACAAACCATGATTAATAAATCTTAAATATACATTTACTTCTACTCACTACGTGCCCACTTCAACAGCACACACACCATAATTAGAACGATACAGATACTACCTTAAATAACTGCATAGCCCTCTGTCAATCAACTAATATTCAACGCTGCGAGAGAGAAAATCGGCAACAATATTATCTTTTCCTGGGATGTGGGAAAATTCTAAATTCCATTCTTGCAGCATGAGACTCCACCTCATCAATCGTTGATTTTTATTTTTGTATCTGCTGATGAAGGTCAGGGGATTATGGTCTGTCAAGACCTTAATAGGTGTATCTGAGGAGGAGAGAAACCTGAAAATGGTTAATAGCAAATACTAAAGCAAGAGTCTCTTTCTCCACAGTGGAATACCTACGTTGGGCGGAGGACAATTTTTTTGAAAAGAATGCGACAGGATGAGAAACTCCCTGCTCGTCATTCTGCAACAACACCGCTCCTACACCAACGTCACTTGCATCCGTGGCAAGAGAAAAAGGAAGGTCAAATCAGGAGCTCTTAAGACAGGGAAATTAATTAATACTCTTTTTAAATTATCAAAAGCCCTTTGTGTTTCATCAGTCCAGACAAAAGCTACCTTCTTTCTTAAGAGATTAGTCAAAGGATCGGCGATGTCAGAAAAATTTCTAACAAACCTTCGGTAGTACCCACCCAACCCAAGGAATCTTCTGACATCCCTCCTGCACTTAGGGATTAACATTTTTTCAATACATTCGATATTTGCTTGCTTAGGAGCAACTTTACCATTACCAACTTCATGACCCAAATATACGACCCTCGCCTTTGCGAATTCACTTTTCTTTAAATTAATTACTAAACCTGCTTTCTTCAAAACCTCAAACAGTGCCCTAATACGTTTTAAATGAGTTTCCCAATCATTACTATAAATAACAATATCATCAATATAAACTACACACCCCTCTAAACCATAGACTAAAGTATTCATTAACCTCTGAAAGGTGGCAGCCGCGTTCTTCATACCAAACGGCATCACTTTACATTGAAATAGTCCCTGGGGTGTTACGAAAGCGGACAGGGCCCTTGCCCGCTTCGAAAGAGGAACCTGCCAATAACCTTTCAGCAAATCGAATTTACTAATGTACTTGGCCTTACCCATACGATCAATACAATCCTCAATTCGTGGTAATGGGTAACAATCAGACTTAGACACTTCATTCAATTTACGGTAATCAAAACATAACCTGAAATTACCGTCGGATTTCTTTACCAATACAACAGGGGATGACCAAGGACTTTGACTAGGTTCAATTAGGTCATGTTTTAGCATATAATCAACTTCCTTCGCCACAACCTCATTTTTAAAGGGATTCAACCTGTAAGGTGCTCGTTTCACAGGAGTGGCACTACCTACGTCCACGTCATGTTCAAGGACATTAGTCCTTCCCGGTACATCCGAAAATAATTCATTATAATTAAATACCAATTTCTTTAAAGACTTTTGTTCTTCATTACTTAAATGAGAAACCATACCAGAAAAATGTTTCAAAGAATTCTTATTATCTGAACGCCATTCACTTCCATTAAAACAATTATCATCAATACTTTCACCCTCTGAAAAAGAAAAAAGTTTATCGTTCTCGGAAACTACAGCATTCCCTACGGTTGCCACGGGAGTGACTTTCTCCCGTTCTACATAAGCCTTCAACATATTTATGTGACAAAGCTGAAAAGGTTTCCTTCTCTCGGGAGTCTCTACTAAATAATTAACTTCACTAATTTTTTTCAGAATTTTCCAAGGACCTGAAAAAGATGCTTTCAATGGATTCCCTGGGAAGGGTAACAAAACCAATACTTTATCGCCTACCGCAAAGTCGCGTGCCTTGGACCTCCTATCAAAGAAAAACTTCATTCTTTTTTGGCTACATAATAAGTTTTCACCCGCAAATTTCCAAGCCGTGGTTAATTTATCGCCTAGATTAGACACATAATCTAATAAATTGATCTCAGGGACGTCTCCCTCCCAGGACTCTCGAACAACATCAAGAGGACCTCGAACACAATGGCCAAACACAAGGCTGAAAGGCGAAAAACCTAAAGACTGACTTGGGACAGAACGAAAAGCGAACAACAAATAAGGTAATTCCTTATCCCATTCAGAACCATTAATCAAACAATATTTCTTTACCATGGATTTCAGGGTTTGATGAAATCTCTCCAGAGCTCCCTGACTTTCTGGATGATATGGAGAAGAGGTCACATGTTTTATATTTAACTCTGCCATTTTATCTCTGAAATACCTGCTAACAAAATTAGAACCACAATCCGATTGAATAATTTTAGGCATCCCAAACCTGGTAAAAAAGTCAATTAGTACATCTACAATTTTAACACTTTTTATTGTACGTAGTGGTATGGCCTCGGGATATCGAGACATCCTATCCATGATAGTCAAAATATATTCATTTCCACTACGAGTCCTTGGTAATGGTCCAACAATATCAATAATGACCTCCGTGAAAGGTTCGGAAACCACTGGAATAGGACATAGAGGCGCTTTTGGAATAAGCTGATTAGGTTTACCGACCTTCTGACAAACATCACAGCTATTGACAAACGTCTTTACGTCCGCCTTCAACTTCGGCCAATAATAATTCATTAACAACTTGCCAGAAGTCTTATGAATGCCAAAATGTCCGGCCAAACCACTTTCATGTGCCAATGATATCAACTCATTCCTGTAAACAAATGGAACCATTATCTGTTTCAAAATTTCATAATCAAAGTTATCAGCCTCCATAGGCCTAGTCAACCTATATAAAATATTATTAATTATTTTAAATTTGGGACCGGTTATATCAGTCACCTCACCTGACTCAATAGGGAGATCCCGAAAATCCTTTTTCTGAGCTTTGATTAGCTCTTCAATAGTCCAATTCAGTTTGTCCTTCAAAATCCCAAGATCTACAACTACGCTATCACTGCGTTCTAAACTACTTAAATCTAGATCAATTGTTGACTCTGCAGCGTCAACAATTCTAGCACTAGAACGAGTAACTACTGCTACTTCACTATCAGGGTTTATCAGTATGGGACAAGTATTATTCTTCAGAGCAACATCATTCCCTATCACAACATCAACATTTTTAACCGGGAATTTATCAACTATGGCCAATTTCAAATCCCCTGCAAAGGAAGGGCAGATTAAATTAAAATTTTCAATAGCATATGACTTTACGGAATCAGGAAAACCAGCCAATAACACAAATTCCCCACTTTTGGGTACAAAATTACAAGGTAATGCCTCCCTTAATATCAAAGACTGAGCTGCACCGGTATCACGCAAAATACGCACACGTCTTTTCTCGGACGAATTGGCGAAAGAGACACTACCGAAGGACAAATATCTGTCAAAACAACCAGGTAGTCATTGATCAGCAGATGTTGTTGGGGTAGGTTCTCTCTCTCTCTCTCTTCCACACCCATCACTGGCCTAACATTAGCATTTTGTGAGTTTCTAAATGCATAACACATGCTCTTTACGTGCCCCTTCTTATTGCAAAAGAAGCACGTCAATGTTTTCAATTTCTCGGGATTATATATCTTAGGTCTATTATTCCTGTTAGGAGAAAAATTAATATTAGTATTGGCATTGCCCTGATCATTACTTCTATAATTATTTCTAGTAAACATCCCTGCATTATTATTATTGTTAGAATTATTATTATTGTTGAAATTATTATTCCTACCTACTTTACCCCATCCGGACTTCACCATTTTTGTTACTCCCCCTAACTCACTCTTATGAGACAAATAATACTCATCACTAGCGATGGCTACCTCCTGAATGGTCTCTAGTTTTAACTCTTCGAGGTGAACCTTCAGTTTATCCGGAACACACCTCTTGAACTCCTCCACCAACATTAATTCCTTCAATTTCTCAAAATTTACCACTTCCTTGGATTTGAACCAATCACTAGCATATTGTTCCTTCGATCTTGCGAATTCAATAAAAGTTTGCTCCCTGCTTTTTTCTAAGTTCCTGAAGCGTTGCCTATAGGCTTCAGGGACTAACTCATAGGCCTTCAAGACGATAGCCTTCACACACTCGTAATCTGATGACAGATCCTCCTCCAGAGTTACATACACCCTCTGAGCTCTTCCAATCAATTTACTTTGTATAAGAGTGGTCCAATACTCTTGGGGCCACTCCAACCTTGCTGCAATCCTCTCAAATGATACAAAAAATTCTGCAATATTGTCTTCCTCAAATTTAGGCACAAATTTGAGAGCCTGCGCTAAATTAATAGCAGGCGTTACTGACCTATTTTGGGAAGGGGGAGAGGAAGAAGAGGAACCTGAGTTTTTCATGGCAATCTCATGCTGCCTCTCCTTTTCTCTTTCCTCCGCCTTAAACTTTTCTATATCAAACTCCATCTGCCTCAGAGCAATTTGCCTATCCAAAATTTCTACAGACAACAGTGCTTTATCAGGTTTCACTTGTTCCCCACCAGCCTTTACAGTTTTAACACATTCATAAATTTGCAATAGCAATACACCCTTTCTTATTGACACATCATATCCCAATTCAAAATGTTCTGCTACAATTTCCAAATCTTCCCTATTCAACTCTGCAAGCCTTTCTTGCCACCCCTCTCCGCTAAGGAGGTCTAGTACATTAACCATGATGACCACTATTATTCACACAATACTAAATTACAAAAAAAAAACCACGAGGAGGTGAAAATATGCTGCCTGAAAAACAACCCCAAGAATTTACTTTGCACATACACCGGTGAATACTTAGGAACAAAAAGATCCTGTCACGGTCGCCATTTTGTGATGGAAAGCTTGACCACCACACAAAAACACTAAACTTTTCAAACAGTATTCACTTAAGTACCATACTAAGTCCACAAAAGGTGGAATAGTATACAATTTCAATAAGAGTGCAAAGTCAATTCAAGGGGACAAAGAAAATACCACAAAAATATACTTAAATTTAATACACAAGTTTCAGTCAGAAATAACACCTGAACCTCAACAATACAGTAATTAATGATAAACACTCACTCTTAAACTCCCTGTAAAAGAAAACAATTACACAATTAAAGAAAGGTCATCAACACAAGCATACAAAAAGGGAAGAGGGTCCAGAAAGGAAGAGGCAAACGAAAAGTAAGAATATCCTAACAATTACACATTAAATATCCCTAACAAATTCCTCATTCACTTCTAGGGGTCTCCTCAGAGGACAATAAACTCTCCAGCTGGATGGCTTAATTCAGGCGGCAGAAAACACGGATCCAAAACAATGGTGGTGACTGGTTCAATAATGCAGAACGCCCAGGAGTACAGGTCGTGGGCCCGACACACAAATATAACAATCAAAATTTTTACCTTGGGGCAGAGAGGTCCCCTTGGCTTTTACTGTACCAAGGGCAGTTTAATATATGAAGGATAAAAATCCTTAATGCAGAGCGAGGATATCCTTGGAAAGCTAAACAGCTTCACAATGCAGCTCTGTAATGGCGATGAATATAATAAATCCAGCAGCAATTATCGTGCCCTTCAAGGTTGGAGGCTCAGAAACACACTGAGGCCAACTCCTCCAAGCGAAACCCTCCATACCTCGGATAATGAAGGAGAGCTGCCACGTAACCAACACAACTTGAAAATATAAAATAGTCGTTAGCCAATAATAAACACCAAGATAACCACCGGTGAGGAGACAAAAAGCTAATAAAGAAAAAATACAACACTTGCTATACTTAACATTAAAAGTCTAAAAACTTAAATAATTCAGAAATTAATGACAACTAAGTTACAATATACATATACATATGTATACATATATATGTGTGTGTGCGTGTGTGTGTGTATGTGTGTGAGTGCGTTTGCATGTGTATGTATGTATTATAGTCAAAGCAGTAAAAATTATAATACATGATCATATTTGTAAAATATTGCTCATTATTTCATTTGAAGCATATTATCGAAAATGGTTTCACGTTATGAATGTTATGTATGATATAGCAGCGAATAAAAGACTATTTTTTTTTAAGTTCCGGGTAACCAGCAAACTATTTTCTAGCTTCATGTTTTTATGATATATCTTGTTGAAATAATCCTTCGACCAAAAGCGAAAATAGTTGAACAATTAGTTGAAATTGAAATATTTATTTTCATATTGTGAAAATTAAAGTATTTCTTTGAGGATTTCGAATTCTCTGATCATTAGTGTACAAAGCAAAGAAAGTTTTCTATTGTATGAAAAAGATCAACTAAATTGAGCCCTAATGAGACAGAATTTTATCCAGTTCATTATAAGTTTTATTTTATTCTTTAATATCATTGAACCACTGGATTACTACCCCTAACCCCATCTCTCTCTCTCTCTCTCTCTCTCTCTCTCTCTCTCTCTCTCTCTCTCTCTCTCTCTCTCTCTCTCTGGAATATTAAATAAAGATTAGGATACTATGACCCTGTACTGTAAAAGGTAAACCCATTATGTCATCGAATATGATAATATTTTCTTAATTGGTTCATCTAGTCTTACGTCTCTTAATCTTTTTGGTTTCATTACCGATATTTACTAAGATATATATAATTAATTAAAACAAACATCGTATGGCTTATAAAAAAATTTGTTTACTCAAGTCTAATGTATTGAAACTACATTAGATTTTTGCCTCATATTTAATCTTCGATCAAGGAAAAATCATTTGATATTACGAATAGGAACCTATACACTTTTACTCTACTTTCTTAAGAGACGACACCTCTCTCTCTCTCTCTCTCTCTCTCTCTCTCTCTCTCTCTCTCTCTCTCTCTCCTCTCTCTCTCTCTCTCTCACTCTCTCTCTCCCACAATTAGAAGTAAGTCATATTAATATATCATGACCCCTGTAAAAGCTCCTACATTCATTATGACAGAATTTTATATCTTTTTTTTTTATTTACTTTATCTACCTTCACTATTCACACGCCTTTTAACGTTTTTATTCATTTACAGAAATTTACTATGATATATAACTAATTAAAACTAATATCAAATGCCTTATAGAGAAATTGTTATATCAAGTTTAAAGTATTGAGATTATATTAAATCTTTGGCTTACATTTTATCTTCAATGAAGACAAAATCATTTGATATTACATTTAGGAACCTATACAATTTTACTCCTTTTTTTTTAAGAGTCGACACCTTTCATCTTGGCAGACGTCAACACGATAAGAGAAAGACAAATGATCTCTCCTTGACACAAATAAATGACTTTCATTTATCTTATAACCATCTCGCATCCTCTCTCCATTAGTGTCCCCTGCAAAGGTCTGATCTAAGATTATGAGTTCACCGGAGGGAGACCATGTCTTCTTGATATCCTTATCATATATAAACTTATAGCCTTCGTGAGATGTGTTGGAACCATATGACGCTGATAGAAAAGCCGATATATTTGGATGTAAATAAAAAAACAGACGATAACAGATTTAATAAAACTTCAATAGTCTGACAACCTTTTTCGTAAACTATATTTAGATAAGACATTAAGAATTAAATGTATATAGAAGTGTAGGTAATTTTCTGCTCTTAGATAAGAAATGCGTGCTTTTTAAATTTCTTCTGTTTTCTTAAAAAAAAAGGCCAATTATAAGCAAATTCTTATGTACTTTCCGTCATATTTTACCACTAAACGTGAGTCGTTCTGAAGATAAAACAAGAAAAATCATTATCTTTCACCTTATTTGGACATCAAACTGTAAACATAAATGAGCAGATGAGAACAATAACTATGTAAAATAATAAAGATTTCATAAATTGTCCACAAAACAGTTTAAATATACCAAATGGCAATGATTTATTATTCATATAAAAATATCATGATGCAGATAACAGTTTAATTTCTAAGTTACCATATAAGGATCAACAATAGTATAAATAAATAGTTGTTTTTTATACATATCAGTCATTTGGATCTTTACTTTTATATTAAATATCTTTCATGACATATTGATTATATAAACTTACGTCCCAAAATTAAATATGTATCTAGGTAATGATACTCAGATATTAATCTATATTTTTGGCTAAATTTAAAAAGAAAATAGACCAACGAAATAATTTCATATGATTTGAAAAATTCGTAGAGATAATCTATATTCCATTCAATTATTTATCTAATATAAATATTTGAGAAACAGACCTTCGATTTCTGTCTGACTCATTTTGAAAGAATAAAGAAAAAAACTATCATCCAAATAGAATCGAGATTAATGAATAGATATTTTAGGGGTTATAAATATTTCATCAGTTGACAAGCTGAGGAATGTATTTGAAGTTAAATCATTTATTGCTTCACGTAAATGCTTTAAATCCCAAAGCCTCTCTCTCTCTCTCTCTCTCTCTCTCTCTCTCTCTCTCTCTCTCTCTCTCTCTCTCTCTCTCTGCATTTTCTAACTAAATTATACGTAGTGCCTAGTTTCACTTCCCATATATTGTTTCTCTCTCTCTCTCTCTCTCTCTCTCTCTCTCTCTCTCTCTCTCTCTCTCTCTCTGAATTGTCATGCTAAATTACAGCTAGTACCCAGTTTCCCTTCCTATTTTCTCTCTCTCTCTCTCTCTCTCTCTCTCTCTCTCTCTCTCTCTCTCTCTCGCTCTCTCTCTCTCTCTCTCTCTCTCTCTCTCTCTCTCAATTTATTTGACCTACAAACTCGACGATTAATGGGACAGTTAATAGATTCATTCACAATTCTTAAAGGAATAACAATTGTTGATTACAACAATCTATTCACACTTAACACAATCAGTCCATAGATAACGGATGTAAGCTGGACTAGAACAAATATAACACTACTCAATGTGGTGATTTCTTTACAAAGACAACCACGGAAGAGGAATATCTGGACTATAGTAAAGTTCATGGAACATCATCTTTTTTTTACGAAATAGAACCTAATAATTGCAACTTTAATGGATAGGCATAAACTACTTAGTGGTTTTTAACTAAATTAATTTTTTTCTCTAAGATCAATCTTCGAATTTAAATTATTTATTAAACTTATAATCTACCCATAAAAAATGATCAATAATATGTGCATATCTCTCCTCTACTATTTTCATTTTGAAAATAAACTGTTTAAAGCCGACTTGAGAATGAAGAAAACGTAGGTGGTTCTTTTCTCTATAGACAATAAAGTACCCTTTATAAATTGACTGGCAGAATGTCCCAAGAGTTACTCTGTCACTGTCCAGCCTAAGAGAATATCCATTTTTTTTCCTCCTGACGACACACACACAAAAAATGGAGATGGTCTCCACTTATTACTTCTAAGGAGAAAAGTAAGGTAAGATAAACTAACTTTTAATTAAAGAAAAATTTATGGTCCATTTTTCCTATGAAAAATTTTTATGTGGTACTGATTCTTTTTCACCTCTCGATAAAAACACTGTTTGTAATAATGATAATAATAATAATAATAATAATAATAATAATAATAATAATAATAATAATAATAATAATAATAATAATAATAATAATAATAATAATAATAATAAAATAATAATAATTATTATTTTCATTGAGCAATACAAAAAAAAGACAAAACCACACAGAGAGAGAGAGAGAGAGAGAGAGAGAGAGAGAGAGAGAGAGAGAGAGAGATCAACTTGCCCATGTAAAAGGCAAAGGAATGAATATATCAAATGAAAGAGACAACTCAACTCGAGTTTCCGAAACATCCGCTTCCCTCTGGACCGAATTCTCTATTGTAATCATGACGAACTTTGCTTGCGTCGAATGGGGAGAGAATAAAGAAAGAATTCCTAACTTTCTTCATAGGATGAGTAAAACATTTCTGTCGCAGGAACAGAAGAATGGAGGGAGAGAAAAAGAATCTCTTCTATTGAGAGGGAAATGAATCTTTCAAAAATGTCTTCTGGCGAGTTACATTAAAAGGTTCTTGAGTTAAGGCAACCACTTATTTCATAATAGTAGAATATATAATAGTATAATATCACTGTTGAGTGACGGTTGCGAGAAAGAAACTAAGGATTATAATTTCATTCATAATAAAATCCCTTATTACCTGGAAACTCATTTCTCACCGCAGTCGTTTATTTTGATTTTAATGTCCTGTATATCTATTGCCAGATTTTCTTTTAAACACTGTCTTAGGTAAACACTAGCGTATTCTTTAATCCTCTGTATA
>NC_090726.1:11507059-11509559 GCF_036898095.1 Palaemon carinicauda | reverse complement strand
TGGAATTTATTAAAATATATTATTTTTTACTTTAGCTGAATATTTCATGATTTTATAGAAGAAACGGTTTTAGACACGATAAAATATTCAAAAGTTTAACAATTAGTTTATAGTGATAGTTCTCGGCATAAAAGATGATACAAACTTTATTTTCAAATCCATAATTCCACATCGCTCCTCCTACAGCTTTTGAGACAACTGAATTGAAAATAATCGATAATTATATAGTCTAATTATCATTTCCTATTTGTGTACCGAGGAGTGCCCCAATTCTTCAGAGCCAAATAATGTTTCTTAATGGATTTTAGAGAGAGTAATTACAGTCTTAATTTTGAAATTCCTGTCTGAACCTAGGACCAACAGCAAGAAACTTGGTCACTTGGGGCCAAATTACTTGGTCAATTAAACTCGCCAAATACACACACACTCTCACTTAATCTCTCTTGTCTGAAAGAACTCCACAGAATTTACTGCCATTGACAAAGTTTGAGTATAACTTTTACAACTATTATGCATGGAAATTAACTGTTCTCTCTCTCTCTCTCTCTCTCTCTCTCTCTCTCTCTCTCTCTCTCTCTCTCTCATGAAATTAATTTATCCATCTTGTATGCATACACACATAAACGCATACACAAATTGAAATATGTTTACGTATGAATATATATATATATAAATATATATATATATATATATATATATACATATACATATATATATAAACAAAAGCCAACACTAACTCACAAGTTTTGAGAATTTCTCAAGTTAATAAAGCTATACATTTTAGAAATTATGTTTTTGGTTCTTGGTGCAGTAAATTGTGCAGAAGACAAGATGATTTATGCATCAGTTTTTATTTAAATTTAATATTTTGATAGTTTATTCTTTCTAGGGTGGCATAAATGGGAAAATGTGGACTACTGTAAATATGTTTTGGAATAGTCCTAGACAAGATTTAGTCCGTATCTCGTAAGATATTCTGTCAATGGTATTGTTCAGGACACCCACCCCATTTATACTTTCCGTCTGTAGTAAATGTGATCACTCGGTCCCATTCAGTCAACTCTATGTTTTATATAATACCCATTTCAATGGTTGAGTTGAAGTACTCATGAAGATCCTATTAAATATATCCTGAATCTTTTATGCGTTGCCAAGGTAGGATTTAGTGTGCATTTAACGGTTAACTTTAGGTATCATAGCCTTTATTCGTGTATACATGGGTGGTTCAGTTTGTATGGTCATATTACCATAAAGAAAATTGTTATGGCATAGCAGGACCAAACTGCTGCTACTACTACTACTACTACTACTACTACTACTACTACTGCTGCTGCTGCTGTTGCTGGTGCTGCTCGCTTCTATATTACTGTCCCCTTTTCACATAAAATAAAGAGTATCCTTATTGGTCTTTTTCTGTTTCTTAGTGTTATTCCGATCATTTATCTTTCTATAGCTTTTTTAGTTGTAACTATTTTATGTTCTAAAGTCTCAAGCATAAATAACGCTCAAAGTTTCTGATACACAAAGTAGTACTGGTAGATCTACTCATTAAATACTTTTGTTTCTAAAGAAAATGGCGTTTTACTTATCATAATCTCATTTTGTTCACCAAAAGCTCTCCATCCCATTCTTATTCTTCATGTAATTTTTGTGTCATGTTCTGAGGAAGCACCTACTGTCTGTCATAAAAATGTATATTCATTAACAATGAATAGAGGTTCGTCTATAACACTTATTTTGGTTTGTCTGTATTTTCATTGAACATTATGTGAGTTTCACTCATCAATTTTCAGTCCTACATTTTTGCTCTCTCTATTCAAATCTTCAATCATCTTTTGCACTTAATTCTCTCATTCAACATATATTAATATATATATATATATATATATATATATATAAATATATATATATATATATATATATGTATGTATATATATATATATATATATATATATCGTAATCCTCATTAAATCCTATGAAATGCACAACCATTACCCGGCCGGAATTCAATCCTGGTATAGACTATATGGATGGGAATCCTCCTGTACTTTAGTCAGAGCATATCAGTGCTGAGCTGTAAACCCTCTCTGATAATTATATTAAAATGCATTCGCCATTCTGCTATAGTCAATTAATCTTCATCAAAGAGATCTTCGACGTCTTCCATAAGTGGTTGTGAAGAGACTCCTAAAGGAAGCTGTTGATGGTTTACGAAGTTGTCTTGCCTCGTTACCATCGTGCTATAAACATATATTTTCCATTTAACAGGACAGAGGTGTTGAATAACAATATGAATAATATAGTTTTAATAAGAAGAGATAATTTATTATCTATTGATTATGTCTCATTTATTGCCTCGAGGACATAGCATACCTTAGAGTAGAGAAAACAGTAATCAACTTCTTTTTTTAACAAATGTCGAGGTACATGGGTAATTTCAATCACTTACTGCCATTTCATTTATGTTTGATATGAGTATTTTATATATATATTTATAAGG
>NC_090726.1:11481513-11506559 GCF_036898095.1 Palaemon carinicauda | reverse complement strand
TAATAATTTTAGATTCTAGCAACATATGTTAAATTTTATTCATATGACATAAAATGTCCATTTGTAAATGTATTTTTCAAAGATATGTTTATTCACAGACAGATATAATTAAAAAGGAGGTAGTGTTTCTAAGTAGTAAATGGTTGTCTTCGTTCATTTTAATCTTGTTCAATTTGCAACATGCGAAAATGATTGATCTTCAGCGAAACTTAAAAGTTCCGAACCATAACATGAAGATTACCGAATGCAGATGTTGACATCCAAGAATTTGAGCCAAACCTTAAAGAGTTACCTGGTTATGCGGAATACCTTGACATTAACTATTAAAGGTTTAAAGGTGCTCATGAATGGCAGAGGCAAGGAATGACATTGCCCTTTCAAGTACAGACAATGCCCTAGAGACTGACCATATACATATGATTAGCGACCAAGCCCTCTCTCCATCCAAGCTAGGACCAAGGAGAGCTAGGCAATGACTGCTGATCACTCAGCAGATAGACCTACAGTATAGGCTCCACAAATCCTCATCCTAGCTCACAAGGATGGTAAGGTTGCAGCAACCAAAGAAACTAAGGGGTTTGAGCGGAACTTAAACCCCAGTCTGGCGTTCACCAGTCAGGGACGTTACCACGTCGGCCACCACACAACCCTTCTCCTTTATTCATTTATCATTTTATATCTTTTAAATTCCCTTTGCTTATTTTTGTGTTATCTTCATTTGTTCTAGGTTATGTGTGATATCAGTTTGTATTAGAAGGCCTATTCCAAGTGAAATAATTACAGTAATTATTCCCGAATTTTCTCCACCAAATGATATCAAAACCAGCTTATTATTTGGCTGGTAACGTCCCTGAATGGTGAAAATTAGTTATCCAGGATGATGAAACTTAAAAACATTTTTGGAAAAGAATGAAAATTCTTTCCCGGCATTATCGCCAGGTAAGCACTCTACTTGTTTGCCTAGAGTCAAGAGTCTATTAACTGTATTATCTCTAATTATGAGCGCGATAAAAAGCGACATTTTCTAACAACGATGAAACTCTTTTCAAAAGTTTCCAGTGAAATTCACTAGGAAATTATCGTCTCCTTTTTTCTGATATGAATATTTCATCGAGAGAGCTTTTGTCGTTGTTGGAATCATCGGAAGTGAAAAATGGAAAATATATGTGATGGGAAACTGATATATTGTGAAGGGAGATACATGAGTGATTTTTGTGACAGTAGGTGCGGTATTTTGATTTATTTTCGAGGGGAGAGAAATGACATGCAAAAATAATTACGCTAACGTGCCGAAAACGATGACACTTCACACACCTGCCATCGAACAACACACCCACATAATACTACATTTGTATATATATATATATATATATATATATATATATATATATATATATATATATATATAATATATATATATATATATATATATACATTATATATATATATATATATATATATATATATATATATATATATATATATATATATATACATATATATATATATATATATATATATATATATATATATATATATATATATATATATATATATATATATATATGTATATATATATGTATATATATATATATATATATATATATATATATATATATATATATATATATATATATATATATATATATATATATATATACACATGTGTATGTGTTTGTGTGTGTGTGTATTGTGTATCTGTGACGTTAAATAATTGAAGAAAAAAAATTTGATAATCAATGTCTTGAAGCTAAATTAACGATATAAAAGATAAACTCTGATATACTATTGAAGGCAGAGTTGGAAAAGGTAGATGAAGACCTTGTAAAATTCCGAAATAAATCTTCAAGAGAGATTTTGAAAGAACAAAAATATCAATGGGAGGCGCAAAAAAAAAAAATCATTTGTTGAAGAAAATGAATAATCATTTGTAATTACATTACACAAAAGATGATTATACACAGACGTAAAATGTTACAATTGTTTAGTTAGACAACAAAAAATTGGGGAGAAGAAAAGGCGTTACAGTGGGCTAAAGAACAAATGGATTTCAGAATGAAATCAGAAGGAAATTACAAGATACGTTATTTGGTTGAACATATTATAAATGATGTATAAATATCTTTCTTTAAAATTTTATGCTATAGTTGACTTTTTAACTGTAACATGGAACAAAACTTTTTCAATGAATATACGTCACTTTTTTATGGGAAAATAAATGAAATTATTCAAATCACATTAGAAAAAAATAGATATTTAGGAAGATTAAGAACATTGTTAAAAATTGAGGTAAAAATCCTGGAATAAAACTTCCCAGGCATTTGCCGTTTTAAAAACGAATATATTGACGTAAAGGAGTGATATTACGGTCCCCAACTCGTAAAAGATAATAACACAGTAAGGTAAAAATTACTGTCGCCTGTATTTTAGTGAAATACGGCTGAGAACAGTATATTTTTACGGAGAATTTCCGATTAAAATTAGTTTTTTTTAACGATGAAGATATTCGAAATGTTGAAAATATCCTTATTAAGAATGTGATTTTTTTCCATCAGAACATCAGATGTGTTTAAATGCAACACTGCTAAAATATTCAGCAGAGACACGGAATTGATGTAAACACGAGTGTAGAATTATGAAGCTAGCAAGATATATTCATCTAATCCATTAATTGGCAAAGGTACACTAATTTCCTTTGCTTAGGGACAAAAGCGAATAATTATCCATTAATGATGCTGTGGCTAATAGTTCTATATGTGAATTTAGGTCGAATAACAATAGCTATTCTTTTCCCCTCGTCTGAAGATTGACAATGATACAATTTGTGTGTATGTGCGTGTGTGGTTATATACTACTGACATTCCAATACCTATAAACGGCAAAACTATGAGTTTAAAGGTTTGAAGGCCGCTCATAAAGGGCAGAGGCAAGGGACAGTGACATTGCCCTATCAAACAGGACAATGCCCTAGAGACCGACCATATATATGATCAACGCCCACGCCCCCTCTCCCCTAGGCTAGGACAAAGGAGGGCCAGGCAATGGCTGCTGAGGACTCAGCAGATATACCTATAGGCTCCCTTAAACACCCCCCCCCCCCTATCCTTAGCTCATAAGGATGGGGAGGTTGCAGAAACCAAATGAACTAACAAGTTTGAGCAGGACTCGAACCCCAGTCTGGCGATCACCAGTCAGGGACGTTACCACATGAGTAATAAAATTAGTAATAAATACTTAATGAGTACTCAGTTACTACATTTGCCTCACGTAATCTAAGTGTTATTCGTCCTAGCCTGACATGATTAAATAGAGAAGGAATGTTTGCATTGGTTTTTGAGAAGTGAATCCAATTATTATGGTTCTGTTTAATTATGATGACTAGGCTGTTTAACGTGCTTTTATTACTCGCTATGTCAATGTAGACCTTCCAGAGAACGAAAGCTTAAACACTGGTATTTAAGACAGTGTAATGCGTGTGTATGGTTATTTACAAAATTGGTTTGCATGTAAGATTAACATGCCAATTTTAAAGGGGCGTACACGATTCGATCAAAATAAGAGAAATTGTATTTTTAAATTTGTATATGGTTGTAAATATTACATCTGTCTCTCTTACAAATTTCAAAATTTACGTTAAATTTTTATTGATATTTAAGATAGTCATGATTACCTCGCAAACGTCAAATCTGTTGGACATGTCTTTTAGAGAGAGAGAGAGAGAGAGAGAGAGAGAGAGAGAGAGAGAGAGAGAGAGAGAGAGAGAGAGAGAGAGAGAGAGAGAGAGAGAGAGAGAGAGAGAGAGACAGACAGACAGACAGAAGAATGAGAGAGAGAGAGAGAGAGAGAGAGAGAGAGAGAGAGAGAGAGAGAGAGAGAGAGAGAGAGAGAGAGAGAGAGAGAGAGAGAGAGAGAGAGTTTAGTAGCGATTGACACTGCTGTATTCAAAGTCATCCTCGCTGACATTGATTGCTTTCGTTACTTTAACTTTGCTAAGAGTTAAAATCTTTGTACTTTCTGTTGCAATGGAGCGTGAACGAAAAAACTTGCATCGCAATTCAATGGATGCAAGATTCAGACTGACATTCATCGTAGAGCGATTGTAATCAAATATCCGAAGGAGCCAATCTGCATCGGTGTCTACTGAAACCCCTTTAAGATGCATTTTGACCTTTATATCGGCTCCCCAGCCTTCTAATGTCTCTCCTCTTAGGAACATGTTTTATGATATCATTAACAATCAGGTAGTGAACCAAGTGTCTGGGTTTCTAAAAAGCAAGCCTAACTAGTAACTGTAGGCATAGGAACGTTGTTGCAATCCTATAAGGGATACACAGATTTCCTCATCACGGCATCCTTGAATATGTGTCCTGCTAATGTTTCGCCTCTAAGGAACATGTTTAACGGTACCATTAACAATCAGGTAGTGAACCTAAGATCTGGGCTTCTAAAAAGAAATCCGAACAAGTAGTTATAGGCACAGGAACGCTTCTGCAAACCTATAACAGATACACATACCTTCTCATCGTAGCATCCTTAAATATGTGTCCTTGTGACATTGCTTAAGCATGCTTTCCTTTTTACAGACCTCTCTCCATTCTACACTGTCTGTCGATAAAAAAGTGGGTTAATATCATGTTATGATCTGTTATAGATAAGGAATATTTTGACACTGTTTTATGTTACTATACAGGACACTTTCATATATCCGGTTATTTTCTTCTACAGTTCTTATATATTCCGACCTTCAATCCTCCGACACTGTTAAAAATCGTGATTTTAACCGGAAATTCTCCGTAAAAATGCACTGTTCTCAGCCGTATTTCAGAAAAATACAAGCGACCGTAATTTTACTATACTTTGTTATTACCTTTTACGGGTAGGTGACCATAATATCACTCCTTTACGTCATGATATCCGTCTTTTAAACTGGTAAAAGCTAACAACATTTATGCCAGGATTTTACCGTTTTTTTTTTTATTTTATTTTTTTTTTTAATGCAAATTTTGAAGTGTAGCTACAACATTGATAAGAGCTGTGGAAATATATTTTCATGATATGAGTTTCTCTCATCGTTTTGTTATGGATATATTTCACTCGTCCACAAAATATACTCATTATTTAGTTGACTGATCGATCCTCCACTCTATAAATAGCTCCTTTGAGGTTTATTGGCTCTGCAATGTGTGCGTTGAGGCGCTTGACATAAGTGCCGATAATCCAGCGAGCGTGGATGGGGGGTGGGGGGGGGGTGTGCGGGGCGTATAGGGGTGTTAATGGGGACATTGGTAGTAAGGAAATCAATCGAAAAGTAATTATGTTAGTTGCCAGCAATTCGCTCCTTTTAATAGAAATATCACGAATAGAAAGTTTAATTGAGACTTGAATATATTACCCAACCCGTCAACTAACTCTTTTCTGAGAATTTTCTTTTCTTATAACTTGCCACTGAAGATGTATGACGAAAATGAAAATAAAATAAGCCAGACTATGCGGTGTAGGTGTAGAAAAACGAAAACTGGGCCGTAACCAAAGAGAGGAATCCAACATCGTACTGACTAGCTAGTCAAATTACCCAATAATTCTCTAAAGGTGTTATCAGTAATTATATATATATATATATATATATATATATATATATATATATATATATATATATATATATATATATATATGTATATATATATATATATATATATATATATGTGTGTGTGTGTGTGTGTGTGTGTGGGCATGTTTATATGCGTGCATGCATTATTATTATTAGTAGTAGTAGTAGTAGTAGTAGAAGTAGTAGTATAACCCAAGAATACTAAGCATTTGGTAAGAAAATAGTTATCAAACCAAATATTTTTGTACACTAATTAAAGTTCCTGAGGTAATTAATAAAACAAAATTACCAGTTTATGAAACCTTTGAGCAATTAACTATTTATAGCTGGGGTAAATAAATATTCAAATTAACCAAGCAAAAATAAGAAGAAAATAGATAAAACATATCACCATACTATTGAATAGAAACGGAAACCAAGCCAGGCCTAAAATAAAAAAAAAAATTAAATAAAAAAAAAATAAATAAAAAAAAAACAGCTCTACAAATATAGAGTATTTCGTAATGGTGACAAATTATCGTCTTCACATTCTGTACCTGAGCTCATTTTACTCACATGATCATTCAATTTGCTTCTTGGAACCTAATGTTCCTGGTTATTCCCTTCTCTGCTGGTAAGAAAAGAAATTAAAGTTATTTTTAAAAGGGTGCTATAATTAATGTAACTGATAAATGCAAGGTAAGGTAAAAATAGGACTCCTGCGGATTCCCATGAAAGGATGGAGGGCAGGACACTAATGCAGCTGCAAGATTTCATTAAGGTGACGTTCATTTTGAGCTGGATTATTGACGTGGTGAAGAGGAGAGAACATAAGCTCCAAAGGGCATCGAGTGACAGTGTTGCCAAATGTAAGGGACAAATACAAACACACACACGGATACAGACACAGATACGCACACAAACACACACACACAAACACACACATAGGCACACACACATAGGCACACACATATATATATATATATATATATATATATATATATATATATATATATATATATATATATATATATATATATATATATATATATATATACATATATATATATATATATATATATATATATATATATATATAAATATATATATATATATATATATATATATATATATATATATAATATACATATATATATATATATATATATATATATATATATATATATATATGTATATATATATATATATATATATATATATATATATATATACTATGCTATCTTGTTAAGCTGTAAATCTCAGTGACGGTAGGAACATTATACACCTATACACCTTTTACAGATTTGGTAAAATATCGACATGGCAGGTGTTATTAGTGGAACATGATTTGGTAAAATGTTGATTCGGCAGCTGGTATTAGCGATGTTAAATAGTCGTTAAATGAAAAAAAAATCCTAGGAATTCAATTTATTACTTGCATTTTTCTTTTATATATTTTATTTTATTTATTTATTTATTTTTTTTTTTTGAAGGACAAAGTTTTCAAGATTCTTTGATAAGACCTGAAAAATATATGTTCTTTTTCCACTATCATAAACCTCTTCTTTTGTCTTTCTTTATAAGAGAAACTTGTGATATATCATTAATCTAAAACGTTCTTCCATGTCACCTTTCCGTTAATTCATCACGATCATTAAACTTTTGGTAGTTTTATCGGTCCATCTTAATCACGATTATTGCAAATATTTTTCTTTTATTCGATAATGCATGGTTTCTTTCAAGATCTACTATCATTTTATATATATTTACGTCTACCCTTTTTATCCTTTACTTATTATAATATGTTTTTCCCCACAGCAATCTGTTCTTCTTGAAATATACTGTTAAAAAATTTTGCATTGAAAAATCGGTAAATGTCTGGCAACATTTATTCCAGGATTTTTACCGTTTTAAAAACGGATATATTGACGTAAAGGAGGATATTACGGTCACCAACCCGTAAAAGATAATAACAAAATAGGATAAAATTACGGTCGCCCGTATTTTACTGAAATACGGCTGAGAGCAGTATATTTTTACGGAGAATTTTCGATTAAAATTATGTATTTTTCAACAATGTACTCTTTCTCGGAACATAATAACTATTTCTAATTATTTTTCAATCGTAATGAATTGTCACTTTACTTAAGGATTTCTTGTTCCATCAAACAAAAAACAAATGGAATTGAGTATTATTATGTCTAAACTTATCAAAGCCTTCAATGGTCTACCGTTAAAACGGCATAGTCCGTAGATCTTTATTGTTCCTTTATGAATCGTTGTAAAATATAACAAATTATTTTTTATTGTTTAAACCATTTAAACAATATATATTATTTCTTTTGGTTAATTAAATCAATAATAAAAATAAGAAAAAATGCGTCGAATTTTCAGAATAATTTTAATATCAAACATGATCTGTCCGTACTTTACAGGGGCGTAGGAGCAGGGGGTGCTGGGGGCTATAGCCCCCCACTTTTTTGCTGAAAATATGCTTTTAAACATACAGATTTACATTTTGTAAATTCATTTCATCTCTGGCAACAGCCCTTGTACAGTGTCACCCTCCCACCCCACCCCCGCCATGTAAGTCTCATGTTAGTACCCAGCATCATAGTTTCACAGTCCCGTCACTCGTCACTCGCTTAGTTTTACAGAGAGCAGCCCCCATATTGGGAATCAAGCCACTTATAATGTTTGACCCCCAGTGTATACCGTGCAAACATATGTTAATCTACCCATCATTACCAAACACTATTATAGTAACAAACTACATCATTGATACGCACTAATAAATTGAAAACATGACACACGCGAACACATGTAGTTGACGAATATCGCACATATAAACATATGCATGAAAATGTATATATATATATATATATATATATATATATATATATATATATATATATATATATATATATATATATATATATATATATAATTTTTTCATAATTCTTTTTAAATATGTAAAATTTTATATAATTTCAGAAATTATGAAGTATTAATTATACATTATTCATACACTTTTAATATGTATATTTTCTGGTCTCAGGCATGACCTTCACATTTATATGTTTATATCAGAAATATGCTTGTTCTTCATATGGCTTACTTACAATTATTCTATATATATATATATATATATATATATATATATATATATATATATATATATGTATATATATATATATATATATATATATATATATATATATATATATATATATATATATATATAGGCCTATTGTTATTTTATGATTGTTATTGTGTAAAAATTGGAATTGGTCACATAAAAATCTTTCAAAAATATGATTTTGTTTCTGATACAATATGCTGTCAGATGCCAGGAAATCGCCTCTGATGGTGTTTCCTCATAAAAATTTTCTGGGGGAGACCCACAGATCCCCCCCTCCCCATCCCTTCGTGCCTGCAGCTCCACCTTCAGTGTCATTTCGAACTTTAGCCCCCGCACACAGGAAAACGCTCCTACGCCCCTGCAATAACAACAACATCAACATATGCAGCCATTTATAGACCACCTCAGGACATTGGCAACAGACATCTCTATATTCATTTCAGGGGTTTGGCAAGTTTAGGAATGTTACTTCTGGTATTACTCAAGGTAGCGTTCTCGTCCTATCACTCATACTACATATGGAAGTATATGTGATTTGGTCTAGAAGACAAGCTCATTGCTTGAATCTAGACATATTTTTTGTCAATTCTCATACTAGAGATCTAGTTAAAAGTAGTGCATGGTGAAAATTAAGAGACATGAACAATTAGAAGTATCGCAGTCAGTAGGCCGAGGACAAAGAGCAGGTGCTCTTCAATATTCAAATAGTTGTAACAACAATGTATCTTTAGGAATATGCAACTCCTATTAAATTCTTGGTGCGATGTTCATGTTAATTAACTTTGGTGAAATACTTCCAGTATATTTTTCTTTAATTGCACGAAAAATGTTATACCGATAAAAATCTATTCATATTTCAGGGGAAATATTTAATTTTCTATTTTTTCTTACTTTTTTCGGCTATTGTTCTTGTTTCAAGTTTTCAGCTGCTGACTCTTAACTTAATTTGCTTAGAAAACACTTGTGGCCTATTAAATTGATTATTCCTGATTTGAATAATAATCTTTGGTAACGTCATTCAATAGTTATTCAGCTATTTTGTATAAGATTCTTCATAATAGAGACTATCCATTACATACATAACTTCCAAGGCTGTACCATCATATATGTATTGCACAACACTACAGAGTATTATAATTTTCATTATTATTATTATTATTAATTGCTAAACTACAACCCTAATTGAAAAAGCAGGATACTATAAGCCCAGGAGCTCCAACTGGGAAAATAGCTCAGTGAGGAAAGTAAACAAAGAAAAATAAAATATTTTAAGAAAAGCAACAAGAATAAAATAAATATCTCCTATATAAAATATAAAAACTAACAAAACAAGAGGAAGAGAAATAAGATAGAATAGTGTGCCCGAGTGTACCCTCAAGCCAGAGAACTCTAACCCAAGAAAGTGAAAGACCATGGTACAGAGGCTATGGCACTACCCGAGATTATAGAACAATGGTTTGATTTTGGAGTGTCCCTCACCTAGACTTTATCTAGCTGTGACCAGATTGTGAAATTATCTTACTAATCTGGCTATTGAATGGGTGGGACTTCATAAGCTCAAACGTTTTGTAAATGCTATTCTGCTGAGTAGGTTGACATTAGTCTAATTTTATAGTTTTACACATAGTTCGTCTATTTTACAGTTGTTATTGATCTTGAAAATTTCATATTCTAAATACATTAATTATGTGTAGCTAATTTACTGCATCCTGGTTTCCTATTTTCATTCCTTGAGTTAGTAACAGTCTGTTTTACCAGCCAAGGATATAGCATGGATAATAATAATAATAATAATAATAATAATAATAATAATAATAATAATAATAATAATAATAATAATAATAGTAATGTTAATAATAATAATAATAATAATAATATTAATAATAATAATAATAATAATAATCATAATGATAATAATGATAATATTATCATTCATAATAATAATAATAATAACAATAATAATAATAATAATAATAATAATAATAATAATAATAATAATAATAATAATAATAATAATAATAATATCTTTAAATTTACAGCCTTTATCATGATATTCAGACTTCCTGCTGATATTTCATAACGGTTGAAACAATTAATTATAGAGGGAATAAGACAATAGAGAAAGAGACACGGGAAAAATGCATTTCGATAAAGGGATGGAAGAAATAAACAAACGCTTTATACTGTTGTGGTTGTCGAAAGTTTTACTACCTCATAATATCCTTATCTTACCTCATTCCCCCAGCTAAGCCTTACATTACCATATTGCCTTATTCTATGTTTGGGTTCCCCCAGGTCCATCAGTGTGAGGCACCTCGTATATCCATAAGAGAGTTGCTAATGCATCTTCCATTGTATTTTGCATCTCCCAGTCTTAAATGGTTTGGGATGCATCTTAAGTATTTATCAAGCTTATTCTTAAACACATCTACGCTCACTCCTGATATGTTTCTTAGGTTAGCTGGCAGCGCATTAAATAGTCGCTGCATTATCGATGCTGGTGCGTAGTGGATTAATGTCCTTCCTTAGTTTTCCTGGTATAGTTTTTGGCACTATTAATCTACCTCAGCTTGTTCTTTCTGATAATTTTACATCCATTATGTTTCCAGTAATTCCTTCTATTTACTTCCATGCTTGTATTATCATGTAGCGTTCTCTTCTTCTTTCTAGACTGTGTAGTTTTAAAAATTGCAGTGTTTCCCAGTAGTCAAGGTACTTAACTTCTTCTGTTCTAGCAGTATAGGACCTTTGTACACTCTCTACTTGTGCAATATCCTTTTGGTAGTGTGGGTACCATATCACATTGAAGTACTCGAGTGTACTACGTACATAAGTTTTGTAAAGCATAATCATGTGTTCAGCTTTTCTTGTTTTTAAGTGTCTGAATAACATTCCCATTTTTGCTTTACATTTAGCCAACAGTGTTGCTATTTGGTCGCTGCATAACATATTCCTATTTAACGTTACACCAAGGTTTTTAATTGCTTCCTTGCTTGTGATTGTCTCGTTATTAGGTCCTTTGTATGCATATACCATTCCTTCTCTGTTTCCTTAACTTATTGATTCAAATTTACCGGAGTTAAATACCATCCTATTTATCTCCGCCCATTCATACATTTTGTTTAGATCTCTTTGTAGTGAGTTCCTATCTTCGTCACAAGTAATTTCTCTACTTATTCTTGAGTCAACGGCGAAACTTCTCACTACAGAGTTTTTACTATCACAACCTATGTCTGAGATCATAACAACAAACAGCAGTGCAGCTAATAACGTACCTTATAGCAAGCCAGATATTACCTGATCTTCATCTGATTTCTCGTCATTTGCAACCACTATCTGTTTTCTGTTTTACAGGAATTCTTGTACCCATTTTCCTATCTTTCTCACAATATTATGCTTTCTAATATTTTTCTATAGTATATTATGGTCTACCTTGTTAAAAGCTTTTTACAGAATCTAGATAAATCACATCTGTACCTTTTTCATTTATCATATTTTTGTATATGTTTTCATAGTGTGCTATCAGATGGGTTTGTGTACTTTTTCCGGGCACAAAACCGTGTTGACCTATATTAAACAAATTATTTTTAACCAAATGATTCATTATTTTCTTTTTTATTACCCTCTCATACACATTCATAATACGTGATGTTAGACTAACAGGTATATAATCTCTTACCGCTAGTCTTGATCGACTTTTGAAAATAGGTGTTATATAAGCTAATTTATGTTTAACATATCTCGCTCATATCTACACTTTGTGTTAGCAGTATTGCAAGCGGCTTCGCGATAGTGTGTGCAGTTTTTTTTTTTTTTTTTTTTTTTTTTTTTTTTTTTTTTTTTTTTTTTTTTTTTTTTTTTTTTTATTAAATCGCTGGAACTCCATCTTGCCTGGCTGCCGATCCATTTTTAATTTCGCTTATAGCCTTGACAATATCTGCTTCATTTATATCTATAACCGGTAGATATTCATCATTTTCTTTTCTCATTTCTGTTTCATTATACTCATTCGCAATTCTTGTTGTGAACTCACTCTTATATTTTTCTGCTAATATGTTGCATATTTCCTTTTTTTCATTCGTTAGCCGTCCTTCAATTCTTATAAGGCCTATTTCTAATCTCCCTTTATTCATATTTTTTGCATAGGAGTAAAGTACTTTTTTATATATATTTTGAAGTGTCCTTTGTACTAAGTCCCCTTTTTCATTTTCTTTCGATTGTATAATCTTTTGTTCTGCATTTTATATCTTACTCTTTATTTCTACCATTTTCCATACATTTTTTTCTTTTGCAAGATTTTTCTTCCACTTTCTAATTTTCTGAAATAAGATCCTTCTGTCTCTTGGTATGCATGTCTGTTGTTTATTGTTTTTTTCGGTACATATTTTTCAACAATTTCCTCCAGTATTTTGTACAGTATGTCCGTATTTACCTGTATTTTATCACTTACGAATACATGTTTCCATTCTTTGTTCAGTTCTTCATTTATTTCTGACCATTTTATATTTTTACTATAAAAATTATATTTTCCATATCCTTCCCAACGTTTTATGCTTTGATTATCTCTGCGATCACTTGCTTTGGAGTGGACTATTAATTCTATGACATTGTGGTCTGAAATTCCCGTGTTATACACTATTATTTCTTTAACATAATTCACCTCATTCACAAATCCTAAATCTAGGACATTTTCCTTTCTTATTGGAATGTGATTTATTTGTTGCATATTATGTTCTCATAGCATATCTTGAAGCTTTTCAAATTCCTCTTATATTCTGAGCTACTATTACTCTCTTTTTTATATGTATATATACAACCAATTTCTTCTATACGTTCTTTCCAATCCACAAAAGGAAAGTTAAAATCTCCGGATAGGAGTATATTCTAGTCCTTATGGTTTCTACATATATCATCTATTTTTTATCTTTTTATGTCAAACTCCTTAGTATTTAGGGGTCTGTAAACTACAATAATCACTAATTTTTTTTTCAATTCAAATTCTATCGCAATCAATTCACATTCTGTGTTGCTGTAATTTTCACAGACTTTTCCTTGATTTATGTCTCTTCCATATATTGCGGTTCCCCCTTGATTCCTATTTGTTCTGTCTGATCTATATGTTTGGAAACCCTTTATCTGATCATCACTGCCAGTCTCCTCGTAATACCATGTTTCGCTTATATTTAATATACCTATTTTTTCAATTTGGGTTAGTTCTTCTAAGAACTCTATTTTCCTTTTAGAGTTACTCGTGACTAAACCCTCTGCATTCATCACTATTATGGTTTGTGTTTCATCCCCATTATTTAATATTGGTAATATGGTTTTTCCCATACTTCCTTCCTGTTCTGATATGATGTTCTTTTCTTCATTTCCAGGAATTCTGCTATTAAAAAAAAAAAAAACTTTTCTATTATATTTGGCCATTTTGCCTTCATATTTATTTTCGTGTGTATACCTGCAATTATCTCCATATCTGCACCACCCCTGGCATTATAGATGCATTCTTTGTAGATGGGCTCTAATTGTGCATATTTGGGTTGAAAGGCATCATATCTTGGGGCCTTTTGCGAATAGTGCGGTATATACTCGGCTTGGTTTTTTTTTTTTCCTAATTTGTTTCATTTTTGCTTTCATTTTCCTTTTTTGTTGACTGAGTTTTCTGACTTTCATTCATAGTTGCAGGATGCATATATCGGAATTTTTTGTTGAATTTGCATCCTTTTCCTTCTTTCAGGTTTTTGCATATTTTTGGATGGAGATCTCTGCATTCGTCTGCATATCCGTCTAAATACGCACATTTACCATATATTTCATAATTATGGCATATCTTTGGATGCTTGTAGTAGCATGTTTTGCCAAATCTGCAATTCCCTCTTTTCAGTAAATTGCAGACTATATCTTTCTTTACTTTTTTACTTGTTCTTGCTCTTCCTTAAAAGTATGTAGGTCCAGGTAGAGTCTCTTGGGTCTATTATTTGTTTCCATCTGATAATTTATTTCTTCATAAGTATGTTGTTGAATGGCATCATATGTTGTTTCAATGATTTCCTCTGCATCCTTACACATATCCTGTTCATTTTTCTCTTCTTCTTCTTCTTCTTCTTCTTATTCTTCTTCTTCTTTTTCAACTAATTGTAGATTCAGTCTCGACTTAATTATATTTTCTATCCAGACTAAGCATGTTGAGCAGAATACCTTTGTGTCTTAAGTACTTACTTTTTATTGCACTTCAGCACAATTAGGATGTGTTGGAACGTGGCATACATCGCATTGCCTTAATAATTGTTAAGGGTTAAGAATACTGTACCGTATCTTACATGTATTGCACCATTTTGGCATTCTTTTTCCTAACGCATCAATCAGCACAGTCACCATATTGGACTTTTTATTGTTCTTGAATGGAATGTGCTGATTGATGTAAACTTTCTTTATAAGTCTCTTTATCACCTGGATCTTCTGTGGAATTTCTTCTATTATTTTAATGATGTTTTCCGCAGACTTGCTTCAGTTTGTTGGATCATATTGTTTCAATATGTTTGAGAAGATTTTTCCGACACACTGGTTGAAGTTACTGGCGACCTCTGTTACCAACCGATCTAGTTCTTGTTGTACCACCTCATCGAAATTACTCTTGCTCTTGCTGATTGCAGCAAAATCCCTCCAAGCCTTGTTTGTGTTAGAGGCTGCCTACTAGTTCAGATTTTTCGTATTTCACAAGATAACTATCCTACGCCGACGTTTTATCCCACTCTTCCGACCTCAAACTAATCACCAACTATTCACGAAAATTTGTATCTATGTTGCACTCGATAGGCTTTTGTTTTTCGCGTTAAATCATCTGATTTTCTCGGATCACAAAATAGAACTCACTAGCATACAGTAACACTCACACACAGAGAGAGAGAGAGAGAGAGAGAGAGAGAGAGAGAGAGAGAGAGAGAGAGAGAGAGAGAGACTACCTTTGATTAAGCTGATTAAAATTTATGAATGCAAATGATAAAGGGATAAACATTTGGAGAGAGAGAGAGAGAGAGAGAGAGAGAGAGAGAGAGAGAGAGAGAGAGAGAGAGAGAGAGAGAGAGAGACTACCTGTGATTAAACTGATCAAAATCTATGAATAAGAATGATTTAGGGATAAACATTGAGAGAGAGAGAGAGAGAGAGAGAGAGAGAGAGAGAGAGAGAGAGAGAGAGAGAGAGAGAGAGAGAGAGTACCTGTGATTGAGCTGATCAAAATCTATGAATGCGAATGATAAAGGGAAAAACATTTGGGGAGAGAGAGAGAGAGAGAGAGAGAGAGAGAGAGAGAGAGAGAGAGAGAGAGAGAGAGAGAGAGAGAGAGAGACTACTTGTGATTGAGCTGATTAAAATCTATGAATGCGAATGATAAAGGGAAAAATATTTGGAGAGAGAGAGAGAGAGAGAGAGAGAGAGAGAGAGAGAGAGAGAGAGAGAGAGAGAGAGAGAGAGAGAGAGAGAGAGAGAGTAGTATTTCATAAAGGTAATGTTTTGGAAGAATAGGGAACTTATAATTAATCAGATTATATTCCCTCATCATAAGGGACCACTTCACTTAATCCTTTGAACAAAAGAAAATAGTCCAGATCATGGAACAAACCCTATTCTATTATCATTATATGAACAGAATTACTGTTATAATTCACCAATTAGTTTATTCATTACGATTGAACAGAAAACATCCAATAGAAAGATTATTCTGACAAATAAGCTATAAAATGTAAACTAGTATTAAGATTGATAACCTGGAAACTCATCCACAACATTAAAGAAAAAAATTATGATTTATGGACATCCAATCCTCCCTCTTGAATGTTATCTTCCAAGTGGGTCTTAGAAGGCTTTGGCCATACACTGACAAATTTCATCCTTTTCAGTAGATAGTTTTAAATGAATGTCTAATGTTTCTGTTTAAATACATTGTTTAATACGACTGATTGAATAAAATTTTCGAAATGTAAAAGTTCATGATATTGTCTAATCTAATCTTACCAAAGATCTTACCAAATATATTTGAGATTTATAGTTTAAAATTTACTTATATAATTGTACTCACTCACACACACAAAACTCACACACATACAAACGTCTGTTTAGGGTATTTCGGGGACAGTTTATACCAGCAAATTTTCTTATTCCGTCAATCAATTGTCTTCCTTCCCTTACTAATTTTGTAATCTCTAGGGATTCATTCTGTTTTTCTTAATGTCAATATCATATCTGCCATTCTCAATCTTTGTCCTGCCTGTATCCATTTTCTTTTTCTTGCATGTTAGAATATCGTCTATTTTAGTTTGCTCTCGTATCCACGTTGTTTTTTTTTTTTTCTTAGTGTTAATCTGTTATTATTCTTTCCATAATTCTTTGAGCTGTAACTAGCTCATATTATAAGGCTTTAGTAAGGGTCCAAGTTTCTGATTTGGAAGTTAATACTGGTAGGAACTTCTGATTAAATACTTTTCTTTGTATAGAAAGTGACATTTTACATTTCTTAACCTCATTTTCTTCAACAAAAGCTCTCCAAGCTATGCATATTATTCAAGTTATTTCAGTTTTATGTCCTGGGAAACACTGTTTGTCTTAAGTGCCTATATTCACTAGCAATCTTTAGATGTTCATCTATAACCCTTATTTGTTATCTCTCTGCATTTAATTGAAAATTATCTTAACTTTATTTTATATCAATTTTCATTACTACATTTCGGCTTTCTTTTACAAAAAAAATATTCTTTCTATCTCTTTTACTGAAAATAGCCATTTTTTTTTCGCCTCCCCTCCCCACCTTTAATTCTCCATAGTCCACATTAGACGGAAGCAGTTGATATCAACAGTTTCAATACATATCTGAAGATGTGGGTTAATTTTCCTGACTCATTTTACTGCATACCAAATTACTTCCCCGTTTTATGTATTTTACTTCGCTTTTGAAACAACTCACCCGGTGCAATCCCACGAAATCAGTTTGCCACATGTATTTTCTAAGCATTGGTTGAATAAGACTTTCCATTGTGAGTCCATTAAATGTCTAGCGGAAGCTTTCTAAACAATGTTGGGGCCCCAAACCAAAAAAAACACCTGTAAATTCGCAACTCTTTTCATCCCGACGCGATTTTTTGGTTGCCGGGTGTGTAAAAAATCTCTGAAATATTGTGTATATTTAGTTCTGAGAACTTATTCGGTCATTGCACATAATTGATCAAAAATATATAAACAGAACAATAATCCAGAGATATATCTATATTATTCGCTCATTTTGACAACACATACGATAACAGCAATCAATCTCGATAGTTTCCTTGCATTCGGACTAAATAGTTCCCTTAATTTTATTCCCAAATATTCTCAATACTTTTTCTACTTATTCCAAGTATTTTCTCGATCTTATGTCTAGAATACTGCCTTTCTTACTTTGCCTTTTCTTGCTTCCTTCTCCTCTCATTCTCCAATATTCCGTTAGATTTACTCCCAAATAACTATACGACTTTTCTGCTTTCAGTCCTCCATTCATACCTGCATCTAACTTGTTTTCCTTTGGAATTGCACACACTTTCGGTCACTTAAAGGTTTAAAGGCCGCTCATGAATGGCAGAGTCAAAGGACAGTGCCATTGCCCTATCATGCAGGACAGTGCCCTAGAGACTGACCATATATATGGTCAGCGCCCAAGACCCCTCTCAATCCAAGCTTGGACTATGGAAGACCAGGCAATGGCTGCTGATGAATCAGCAGTTAAACCTATAGGCTCTCCCAAACCCCCAATTCTTAGCTTACAAGGGTAGTGAGGTTGCAACGATCAAAGGAACTAACGAGTTTCAGTGGGACCTAAACCCCAGTCCTGCGTTCACCAGTGAGGGACGCTACCACATCGGCTACCACCGAGGATTTGTTCGCGGGTATTTTGTGTTTACAGTCCGGCATCTTTAGAATAGTTATCGTATCAGCTAGTTTAGAGAGGCTATTTTGATAAAAGAAAAAAAAAGAGGCGATTTTCTTCTTTCCTGGAGAATATAACTATTCCAGGAAAACCTAAAACTATATGTTATTCCTGATCTTGGATTCTGCATTCGCTTACATTTTCATTTGGAATTTTGGATACTTATGATATACGTGGAAGTAATCATATAATTTCCCTTTTTTATAGTTTTGATTTATTATTATTATTATTATTATTATTATTATTATTATTATTATTATTATTATTATTTGTTAAGATGAAACCCTAGTTGGAAAAGCATGATACTATAAGCCTATCGACTCCAACAGGAAAAATTAACCTAATGAGGAGAGGAAATATGGAAATTAATAACTAAAAGAGAAGTAATGAGCAATATAAATAACTCTTAAATATTTTATGAACACTAACAACAATAAAATGAGATGTTGATGGAAAGAAGGGGCATTGCATATACTAATGTCATGATAAAGTTATTATTCCCAAACCTGTTGGATAAATCTGTGTAAATATCATAATTCATTGTTGATATTCCAGAGGCTTATCCAGGATTAAGCAATACACTATTGTTTACACATGCCAGTGGTTAAAACCAATTTTGGCTATAGCTATAAAAGATTTTGAAATCGAATGAAAGCTAATCCGGAGAGAAATAAGTTTACTCTTTATAAGTGATTTTATTATGAATAAAATAATTGTTTTGTCAATCTTTCGTAACCGTCCTATAGTGGTGATATGATAGTGAAAAGGTTTGATAATTTCTTTTACCCTATCATGAAACTGATGATAGACTTGTGAACTCTCCTTATTAGTAGACCAATGTCTTGACAGCGTAACCCAATTAAGGTGAAGCTTTTTATATAAGGAACAGGGCAAGGCGCTAATAGCCATATCCACACTCAGAAGAAAAAAAGTCTGTTATTTTTCTTTTAAGTCTTAAGCCATTTCTCTCAATATGAAGTAAAGTTTGTCTTTAGTTAAATGAAAAAATCATAAATTCTTGCCGTTAAAGAGTTTAACAAGTTAAGATAGTTAATTACTTGAAAAAAATATATAAATATAGTTGTGAGATACAAAAAGATAATTTTTCTTACAGTTAATTAAATTTATATCACGAGCTTTCTTTAGGATTATATAGAACGCATCGATGATTTATCAGAAATCTTAACAAATGCTTTACTATTTTAAGTAATGGTTTCCTTCTCTTTATCATATTTCGTTCCATAACTGGCAAAAAAAGGTAAATCCTTTACGAGAGAAATAAATCTTGAAATTTTAATTCATATGTTTACGAAATGTATTGATTTTAACTTTAAATTATATATATCGAAATATACTTTCAAATGATCATGATATCATCATCCTCATCATCTTCTACACCTATTAATGCAATGGGCTCGGTTAGATTCCACCAGTCGTGTCTATGCTGAGCTTTAAAATCAATTCATCTCCATTCATCATCTCCAACTTCACTCTTCATAGTCCTTAGCCATATAGGCCAGTGTCTTTCAACTCTTCTAGTGCCTTGTGGAGCCCAGTTAAACGTTTGCTGAACTAGTCTATTAGATCATGATATAATTACAAATAATATAGAGTTTCTGAAAGGAACAGTTATTTTTTAATAAAATATAATCTTTATCTAACCTCAGATGAAAAGAGTCGGCAAATATTCCTGTATTATGTGGCATTCTTTGCAAGCAAAGTTCGCTGTGTAATGAAGACAAAAGAGGATTCGGTCCAAAGGGAAGCGGATGTTTAGGAGGCTCGAGTTTATTTCTCTTTTCTGCTGTATTCATTTTATTGCCTTTTGCCTGGGCAAGACAACCATTCTTATCTCTCTCTCTCTCTCTCTCTCTCTCTCTCTCTCTCTCTCTCTCTCTCTCTCTCTCTCTCTCTCTCTCTAACAGACTTCCAGTGGCTGGTGTGGTGAATAGTAACGCGGAGTTTGAAAATTCTATAGGTTTGAACTAATTCGCTCTACCCCAGAGCAAATGGAGTGTCTGCGGTTGAAGTAAAAAGTCATTGAAACATAAGAAATTCTCTCTCTCTCTCTCTCTCTCTCTCTCTCTCTCTCTCTCTCTCTCTCTCTCTCTCTCTCTCTCTCTCTCTAACACGTCCAACGCATGTAGTGAATAGACAGGGTTAGGAAAATTCCATACGTAGAACTAATTCGCTCTACCAAAGACCAAATGGAATCTCTGCAGATGGACTAAAAAGTCTTTGAGACATCCAAAATCGTTTTAACTTCTATAAAATTAACCCCCATTTTCTCTCTCTCTCTCTCTCTCTCTCTCTCTCTCTCTCTCTCTCTCTCTCTCTCTCTCACCTGCTACCAGTAGATGTAGTGTTTGCTAGCACGGTTAATAAATCTAAGGAAAGGTTGGACAAAATCATAGAAACTCTAAAGGTTTAAACAAATTCGCTTTACCCAAGAGCAAATGGAGTCTCTGCGGATAGACTAAAAAAGTCTTTGAGACTTGAAAAATCCTCGTAACTCATAGTAAATCTCTCTCTCTCTCTCTCTCTCTCTCTCTCTCTCTCTCTCTCTCTCTCTCTCTCTCTCTCTCTAATAGACTGCCGGCGGTACATGTAATGAATAATAACGGTTACCAAGTTTAAGAATAGGTTAGACAAGATCATAAAAACTCTAAAGGTTTAAACAAATTCGCTTTAAGCAAGATCAAAATAAAGGAGTCTCTTCGGATGGACTAAAAATTCTTTGAGACATCCAAATTCCTTGTAACTCTCTCTCTCTCTCTCTCTCTCTCTCTCTCTCTCTCTCTCTCTCTCTCTCTCTCTCTCTCTCTCTCTGTTTTAGTCTTTGGTCTTTGGTTTGTATTTCCAAGGCATTGTCCAAATAACTTCGAACCTGAATAGCAAAGGAATAAGGTTTCAGGGTTCTTTCACTTCTGTATACTTTTCTCTCCTCGACTTATTCAGCTCTTTTGCAAGATTTTACATCGCATTCAAGAAAAACTAAACCGAATAAAATGCTGAAGCAGTCCTTGATAAAATATCAGAAAATTTATACATGCATATTTTGTTGTTATCGTTTTTACTGAACCAATACAGTAGATTTATGAATAGGTTGATCAATTTGTAGAGATTATGAAATTAAGACGTATTTAACGGTTACTTGAATAATCCAATAATTAATATAAATTAAATTTGTGATTATTGGTTTCATAAGATATTCCAATCAATTTTTAAAATACAAATACAAAACCCAAGCTTTCATATCTCTGGCTATATAAATTAAATCAAATGTTATTCGACCTTCGAAAAATGACACAAACAAGGGAAAGTGCTATGGATCTACACGTTCAAACAAATAAACATATCTAATATCTTTCAAAAATACAATGACATTCTCGAAACAAATATATTGGGTATCCCAAATCCGCTTTGTAAGCAATAAAAAAAAAACTCAAATATAGTAGAGCAATAATAACCGAAAGTAAATAAATCACTGTGGTATATATATTCCATTTCATTTGAGTTTCAGATGTTTTTTTTTTTTTTTTTTTTGGCAATTTTATATTATCGGATGGATGTCGCATTGTAATTCCTCTGCTGTGCTGTTGATTACTCTCACAGGACATAATCATTATTTTGGAAAGATATCCAATTATTATTATTATTATTATTTTTATTATTATTATTATTATTATTATTATTATTATTATTTTTATTATTATTATTATTATATCATCTTGTTGTAAATAATAACCAGTATATCATTAATAGTCATTGGAAAAATACCACTTTGAAGAAGGACAATCACTTTTTTTTTTTTTTTTTTTGATTGCAAGTAAATTTATCTAACCGTTTTCTTCTCCATCGTGGTAATAAGTGAAGACCATCTCCTTTTCCTTTTTTCTGGATCCTCAGAAAAAAAAATGGATATTCTCTTAAGTTGGACAGTGACAGAGTAACTCTTGGGACATCCTGCCAGTCAATTTACTAAGGGCTCTTTAAGGTATTTTGGGAAAACAGCCAGCTTCCTTTTCTCTACTTTTCAGTCGGCTTTTATAAAGATATTATATAAATCAAAATATTTTGGAAAGATATATACACTGTACATAGCAGGATGCCGATAAAGGTCTATTAGATAAATATGATTTTATATATTGATAATTTTTCTATGTATAGAATATAACCATAATCAAGAGTTTGAATTCGAATATTTATTTAAAAAGAAACAATAAACATGTTACATATATGTATTAAAGCTGTAGTGTATTTTGTTTTGTATTGTAGAAATTAATGATGTTCCATTAAATACAACGAAGGTCAGGAATTTATCTATTTATTTTTTTATATAAATATAGTTCATTTTATCTTAAAACATATTACTTAATGCTGAAAAGACAGAAGTATAAATATTTTGATATTATTCTTTGATAGTTCTTTAAAATGTTCATTGCATTCATCCACTTGTTGAAAAAAAATTATTATTCAAGTAATATATTTACAGAATATTCATGAAGTATAGTAAGGTGATGATTATAGAAAAAAAAAATATATATATATATATATATATATATATATATATATATATATATATATATATATATATATGAATAAGTAGATATATACACGCATATATGATTATACACACACACACACACACACACATATATATATATATATATATATATATATATATATATATATATATATATATATATATATATATATATATATATATATATATATATATATATATATATATATATATATATATATATATATATATATATATATATATATATATATATATATGTGTGTGTGTGTGTGTGTATGTGAATAAGTAGATATATACACGCATATATAATTATATATAAATATGTATATATATATATATATATATATATATATATATATATATATATATGTGTGTGTGTGTGTGTGTGTGTGTGTATATATATATGTATATAGATATAAATATATATATATATATATATATATATATATATATATATATATATATATATATATATATATATAAAGGGTATGCACAAACTTAGTTGAAATTTACTTAATTTATATGTGGGGTCTTATTACCAAAACAGGAGGGTTTAACAAAAAGCAATATATGATATTTTGAAAAAAAAATGGCAGGCATATCTGTATATACTTAATCCTTAATATAAAATCTAAATTTCAGGTAAAAAGATTTTGTTACTCTCGTGAAGTTTTATAAAACAGCATATCGTCTGAATTTTCTATTTACTACCGAATATTTTTACGTTCCCTATTTGTATCATATAGTTTCAACACATCCCTCCAAGATTATAAGTTTATAAATGATGAAGATATCAAGAAGACATGGTCTCCCTCCGGTGAACTCATAATCTTAGATCAGATCTTTACATGGGACACTAATGGGGAGAGGATGCGAGATGGTTGTAAGATGAATGTAAGTACTTTATTTGTGTCAAGGAGAGATCATTTATCTTTCTCGTATCGTTTGGCGTCTGCCAAGATGAAAGGTGTCATCTCTTAAGAAAGAAGAGTAAATGGGTAAAGCTTCTAAAACCTAACACCAGATGACTCGATCTTGATCCAAAATGGAATATGAGCCAAAAAGCTCTCCCAATGCTTTATTATTATTATTATTATTATTATTATTATTATTATTATTATTATTATTATTATTATTATTATTATTATCATTATTATTATTACTTGTTAAACTACAATCTTAGTTGGAAAAGCAGGATGCTATAAGCCCAGTGGCCCCAAACAGGGAAATTAGCCCTGTTATTAAAGGAAACAAGGAAAAATTTAATATTTCAAGAACAGTAATAGCATTGAATTGTTTCCTATATAAACTATATAAACTTTAACAAAAAAAGAGGAAGAAAAGTTACATAGAATAGTGTGCTTGAGCGTAACCTAAAGCAAGAGAACTCTAACCCAAGACGCTGGAAGACCATGGTAAAGAGGCTATGCCACTAAACAAGGCTAGATAATAAAGGAATAAGTAAACTGGTCACATGGTGCTTATTTTTGTCAATTACATTTTATAGGAAATCTTCATAAAAAGATTTTTTTTTCTCTTTCGTATACGTAGAGAGCAATCCAAATTACTTAATAAAAAAAGAAGATAGAGTAAAGAAATATTTGGACGGGGTTGTGTGTGCCCCAAATAACCCACTGACAGTGCCTATTCAAACTTCAATTACCCCCCCCCCCCCCCCCCCCCAACCCAACAACGCTCCTACGTCAATGTTACATGTCACAGGACACACTTTATAGAGGACTGATATCTATAATTAGGCTTATGATTACTTAACATAAATATATTTTGGTTAGATTTAGGATTTTAATTCTGACTG
>NC_090726.1:11469013-11471513 GCF_036898095.1 Palaemon carinicauda | reverse complement strand
GATATTTAGACTTCTTGCTGATATTCCATAAAGGTTGAAACAATTAATTATAGAGGGAATAAGACAATAGAGAAAGAGACACGGGAAAATGCATTTCGATAAAGGGATGAGAGAAATAAACAAACGCTTTATACTGTTATGGTTGTCGAAAGTTTTACTAGCACATAATATCCTTATATTACCTCATTCCCCCAGCTAGGCCTTACCTTAACATACTGCCTTATTCAATGTTTGGGTTCCCCCATGTCCCTCAGTGTGAGGCACCTTGTATATCCACCAGATAGTTGCTAATGCATCTTCCGGTGCATTTTGCATCTTCCTGTCTTGGATGTCTGGGATGCATCTTAGGTATTTATCAAGCTTATTCTTAAACACATCTACGCTCACTCCTGATATGTTTCTTAGGTGAGCTGGCAGCGCATCAAATAGTCGGTGCATTATCGATGCTGAAGCGTAGTGAATTAATGTCCTGTGCACTTTCCTTAGTTTTCCTGGAATAGTTTTCGGCACTATCAATCTACCTCGGCTTGTTCTTTCTGATATTTTTAGCTCCATTATGTTTTCAGTAATTGCTTCTATTTGCTTCCATACTTGTATTATCATGTAGCGTTCTCTTCTCCTTTCTAGACTGTATTGTGTTAAAAATTGCAGTCTTTTCCAATAGTCAAGGTCCTTAACTTCTTCTGTTATAGCAGTATAGGACCTTTTTACACTCTATTTGTGCAATATCCTTTTGGTGGTGTGGGTACCATATCACATTGCAGTTTTCGAGTGTACTACGTACATAAGTTTTGTAAAGCATAATCATGTGTTCAGCTTTTCTTGTTTTAAAGTGTCTGAATAACATTCGCATTTTTGCTTTACATTTAGCCAACAGTGTTGCTATTTGGTCGTTGCATAACATATTCCTATTAAACATTACACCAAGGTCTTTCATTGCTTGCTTGTTTGTGATTGTTTCGTTATTAGGTCCTTTGTATGCATATACCATTCCTTCTCTGTTTCCATAATTTATTGATTCAAATTTATCGGATTTAAATATCATCCTTTTTATCTCCGCCCATTCATATATTTTGTTTAGATCTCTTTGTAGTCAGTTCCTATCTTCATCACAAGTAATTTCTCTACTTATTCTTGTGTCATCGGCGAAAATTTTCACTTTAGAGTTTTTACCATCACAATCTATGTCTGAGATCATAATAACAAACAGCAGTGCAGCTAATACCGTACCTTGTGGCACGCCAGATATTACCTGATCTTCATCTGATTTCTCGTCATTTGCAAAAACAATCTGTTTTCTGTTTTTGCAGGAATTCTTTTACCGATTTTCCTATCTTTCTCACAATATTATGCTTTCTCATTTTTTTCTCTAATATATTATGGTCTACCTTGTTAAAGGCTTTTGCAAAATCTAGATAGATCACATCTGTGTCTTTTTCATTTATCATATTTTTTATATTTCATAGTGTGCTATCAGTTGGGTTTATGTACTTTTTCGGGCACAAAACCGTGTTGACCTATATTAAACAAATTATTTTTAACCAAATGATTCATTATTTTCTTTTTTATTACCCTCTCATGAACTTTCATAATATGTGATGTTAGACTAACAGGTCTATAATTGCTTGCCTCTAGTCTTGATCCACTTTTGAAAATAGGGGTTATATAAGCTAGTTTATGTTTAACATATTTCTCGCTCATATCTACACTTTGTCTTAGCAGTATTGCAAGCGGCTTCGCTATAGTGTGTGTAGTTTTTTTTTTTTTTTTTTTTTTTTTTTTTTTTTTTTTTTTTTTTTTTTTTTTTTTTTTTTTTTAATTGCTGGAACTCCATCTTATCCGGCTGCCGATCCATTTTTAATTTCGCTTATAGCTTTGACAATATCTGCTTCATTAATATCTATATCCGTTAGATATTCAACATTTTCTTCTCTCATTTCAGTTTCATTATTCTCATTCGCAATTCTTGGTGTGAAATCACTCTTATATTTTTCTGCCAATATGTTGCATATTTCTTGTTTTTTATTCGTTAACCGTCCTTCAATTCTTAGAGGGCTTGTTTCTAATCTCCCTTTATTCATCTTTTTTGCATAGGAGTAAAGTACTTTGGGTTTCTTTTCTTTTTGATATTTTGAAGTGTCATTTCCTCTAAGTCCCCTTTTTCATTTTCTCTCGAATGTATAATCTTTTGTTTGTCATGTTCTATCTTCCTTTTCATTTCCACCATTTTCCATACATTTTTTTCTTTAGCAAGATTTTTCTTCCACTTTCTAATTTTCTGAAATAAGATCCTTCTGTCTCTTGGTATGTATGTCTGTTGTTTATTGTTTTTTCGGTACATATTTTTCAACAATTTCTCCAGTATTTTGTACAGTATGTCCGTATTTACCTGTATATTATCACTTACGAATACATGTCTCCATTCTTTATTCAGTTCTTCATTTATTTCTGACCATTTTATATTCTTACTATAAAATTTATATTTTCCATATCCTTCCCA
>NC_090726.1:11454013-11456513 GCF_036898095.1 Palaemon carinicauda | reverse complement strand
AAACATTTGGAGAGAGAGAGAGAGAGAGAGAGAGAGAGAGAGAGAGAGAGAGAGAGAGAGAGAGAGAGAGAGAGAGAATAATATTTCACAGAAGTAATGGCTTTAAAGAATAGGGAACTTATAATTGAGCAGATTATATTCCCTCATCATAAGGGACCACTTCACTTAATCCTTTGAACAAAGGAAAATAGTCCAGATCATGGAACAAACTCTATTCTATTATTATTATATGAACAGAATTACTGTTATAATTCACCAATTATTTTCTTCATTACGATTGAACAGAATACATCCAATAGAAAAATTATTCTGACAAATAAGCTGTAAAATGTAAACTAATATTAAGATTGATAACCTGGAAACTCATCCACAACATTGGAAAAAAAAAAATTATGATTTATGGACATCCAATCCTCCCTCTTGACTGTTATCTTCCAAGTGGGTCTTAGAAGGCTTTGGCCATACACTGACAAAAATTATCCTTTTCAGGAGATAGTTTTAAATAAATGTATGATATTCGACCATGAACAAGATTTCTCTTTAAATACATTGCTTAATACGACTGATTGAATAAAATTTTCAAAATGTAATAGTTCATGATATTTTGTAATCTCATCTTACCAAAGATTTTACCAAATATATTTGAGATTTATAGTTTAAGATTTACTTATATAATTGTACTCACTCACAGACACAAAACACATACACATACAAACGTCTGTTTAGGGTATTTCGGTGACAGTTTATACCAGCAAATTTTCTTATTTCGTCAATCAATTGTCTTCCTTCCCTTACTAATTTTGTAATCTCTAGGGATCCATTCTGTTTTTCTTAATATCAGTATCATATCTGCCATTCTCAATCTTTGTCCTACCTATGTCCATTTTCTTTTTCTCGCATGTTAGAATATCGTCTGTTTTAGTTTGCTCTTGTGTCCACATTGCTTTTTTTTCCGTTTCTTGGTGTTATTCCGTTATTATTCTTTCCATAATTCTTTGAGCTGTAACTAGCTCATATTATAAGGCTTTAGTAAGGGTTCAAGTTCCCGATTTGAAAGTTAATACTGGTAGGAGCTTCTAATTAAATACTTTTCTCTGTATAGAAAGTGACATTTTACATTTCATAATCTCAGTTTCTTCAACAAAAGCTCTCCAAGCTATGCTTATTATTCTTTTAATATCAGTTTTTTGTCCTGGAAAACACTGTTTGTCTTAAGTGCCTATATTCACTGGCAATCTTTAGATGTTCATCTATAACCCTTTTTTGTTACCTCTCTGCATTTAATTGAAAATTATCTTAACTTTATTTTATATCAATTTTCATTACTACATTTCGGCTTTCTTTTACAAAAAAATAGTCTTTCTATTTCTTTTACTGAACATAGCATTTTTATTTTCGCCTCCCCTCCCCACCTTCAATTGTCCTTAGTTCACATTAGACGGAAGCAGTTGATATCGACAGTTTCAATACATATCTAAAGATGTGGCTTAATTTTCCTGACTCCTTTTTACTGCATACCAAATTACTTCATCGTCTTATGTATTTTACTTCTCTTTGGAAACAACTCACCCGGTGCAATCCCACGAAATCAGTTTGTCACATGTATTTTCTAAGCATTGGTTGAATCAGACTTTCCATTGTGAGTCCATTAAATGTCTAGCGGGAGCTTTTTATACTATGTTGGGGCCACAAATCTAAAAAACACCTGTAAATTCATAACTCTTTTCGTCCCGACGCGATTTTTTGGTTGCGGGGTGTGTTGAAAATCTCTGAAATATTGTGTATGTTTAGTTCTGACAACGTATTCGGTCATTGCACATAATTGATCAAAATATATAAAGAGAACAATAATCCAGAGATATATCTATATTATTCGCTCATTTTGACAACACATACGATAACAGCAATCATTCTCGATAGTTTCCTTGCATTCGGACTAAATAGTTCCCTTAACTTTATTCCCAAATATTCTCAATACTTTTTCTACTTATTCCAAATATTTTCTCGATCTTATGTCTAGAATTCTGCCTTTCTTACTTTGCCTTTTCTGACTTCATTCTCCTCTCATTCTCCGATAATCCGATAGATTTATTCCCAAATAACTATACGACTCTTCTGCTTTCAGTCCTCCATTCATACCTGCATCTAACTTGTTTTCCTTTGGAATTGCACACACTTTCGGCCACTTAAAGGTTTAAAGGCCGCTCATGAATGGCAGAGACAAGGGACAGTGCCATTGCCCTATCATGCAGGACAGTGCCCTAGAGACTGACCATATATATGATCAGCGCCCAAGACCCCTCTCAATCCAAGCTTGGACCATGGAAGACCAGGCAATGGCTGCTGATGACACAGCAGATAAACATATAGGCTCTCCCAAACCCCCAATTCTTGGCTCACAAGGATAGTGAGGTTGCAACGATCAAAGGAACTAACGAGTTGCAGTAGGACTTAAACCCCAGTCTGGCGCTCTCCAGTGAGGGACGCTACCACATCGGCT
>NC_090726.1:11441513-11444013 GCF_036898095.1 Palaemon carinicauda | reverse complement strand
CCTTACTATTCACCACATCAGCCGCTGGAAGTCTGTTAGAGAGAGAGAGAGAGAGAGAGAGAGAGAGAGAGAGAGAGAGAGAGAGAGAAAAAAAAAAAAAAAAAAAAAGAATGGTTGTCTTGCCCACGCAAGAGGCAATCAAATGAATACAGCCGAAAAGAGACAAATAAACTCGAGTCTCTACAACATCCGCTTCCCTTTGGACCAAATCCTCTTTTGTCTTCATTACATGGGGAACTTGGGTTGCAAAGAATGCCAGATAATACCGGAAGAATTTCCGACTCTTTTCATTTTGGGTTAGATAAGGCTTATATTTTATTAAAAAATAACTGCTCTTTTCAGAAATATTGTATTCCGTGTAATTATATCATGATCTAAAAGATTAGTTCACCAAACGTTTAACTGGGATCCACAAGGCACTAAAAGAGTTGGAAGACACTGGCCTACATAGCTGAGGACTATGAAGTGTGAAGTTGGAGATGATGAATGGAGAAGAATTGAATTAAAAGCTTGAGATAGAGACGACTGGTGAAATCTAACCGAGTCCACTGCGTTAATAGGCGTAAGAGATGATGATGATATCATTAGGATTTGAAAGTATATTTGGATATATACAATTTAAAATTAGAATCAATTCATTTTGTAAAAAAAAATAATCCAAAATTTCAAGATTCATTTCTCTTGTGAATGATTAAGCTTTTTCTCCAGTTGTGAAACAAATTATAATTAATAACCTATTATTTAAAATAGTAAAGGATTTGATACGGTAGGGTATGGAAACTTTGGTTTTCGATAAAACGCAATGCGGTCTATATAATCCTAAAGAAAGCTTGTAATATAAATTCAAGTAACTTTTAGACGAATTATCTTTTTGGATCTCACAACTATATTCTAATTCTTAATTATTCAAAGTAATTAACTATTTTAACTTGTCCAACTCTTTAATGGTAGGAATTAGTGATTTTCCATTTAACTAAAATGAAACTTTACTTCATATTGAGGGAAATGGCTTAATACTCAAAAGAAAAATAACAGACTTTTTTTCTTTTGAGTGTGGATATGGCTATTAGCGCCTTGCCCTGTTCCCGATCACATTCAAAGCTTGACCTTGACTGGGTTGCACTTTCTAGACATCGATCTACTAATAAGGATAGTTCACAAGTCTCTCATCAGTTTTATGACAGGGTAAAATAAAGTATCAAACCTTTTCACTATCATATCACCACTATAGGATGGTTACGAAAGATTGACAAAACAATTATTTCATTCATAATAAAATCACTTATAAGGGTAAACTTATTTCTCTCCGGATTAGCTTTCATTTGATTTCAATATCTTTTATAGTTATCGCCAAAATTGGTTTTAACCACTGGCATGTGTAAACAATAGTGTATTGTTTAATCCTGGATAAGCCTCTGAAATGTCAACATTGAATTATGGAATTTGTAGAGATTTATCAAACAGGTTTGGGAATAATAACTTTATCATGACATTAGTATAGGTAATGCCAGTTTTCTTCAATCACCATTCTATTTTAATGCCTTTATTGTTCTTAAAATATTTAAGAATAGTTTATATTGTTCATTACTTCTCTTGTAGTTTTTTATTTCCTTATTTCCTCTCCTCACTGGCCTATATTTCCCTGTTGTAGCCCTTGGGCTTATAAAATCCTGATTTCCAACTAGGGTTTGGGCTTACCAAGTAATAATAATAATAATAATAATAATAATAATAATAATAATAATAATAATAATAATAATAATAATAATAAAAGAAAGCTATAAAAATTAAATTAAATGATAACTTACAGTTAAGTTATAAATATCCAAAATTCCAAATGGAAATGTTAGCTATGCAGAAACCAAGATCAAGAATGGCATATAGTTTTAAGGTTTCCTGGTATAGCTATACTCTTTGGGTAGAAAGAAATATGTCTTTTTTATCAAAATAGCCTCTCCAAACTAGTTGATGCGTTAACTATTCTAAGGGAGCTGGACTGTAAACACAAAATACACAAGAACAAGTCTTCGGTGGTGGCCGATGTGGTAACGTCCCTGACTGGTGAACGCCAGATTGGGGTTCGAATCCCGCTTAAACTCTTTAGTTCCTTTGATCACTGCAACCTCACCATCCTTGTGAGCTAAGGATGGGTGGTTTGTGGGAGCCTATAAGGCTATCTATGGAGTCTTCAGCAGCCATTGCATGGTTCTTCTTGGTCTCAGCTTGGATGGAGAGTGGGCTTGGGCGCTGATCATATATATGGTAGGCCTCTAGGGCATTATCCTGCTTGATAGGGCAATGTCACTGTCCCTTGTCTCTGACATTCATGAGCGGCATTTAAACCTTTAAGTTATTGAAAGTGACAGAAAGTCTGTGCAATTGCAAAGGAGAACAAATTAGATGAAGCTACGAATAGGGGGATGAATCCAGAAGAGTCGTATAGGTATTTGTGAGTAAATCTCTCGGAAGATTGGAGAATGGAGTCTGAAAAGGCAAAGAA
>NC_090726.1:11426513-11431513 GCF_036898095.1 Palaemon carinicauda | reverse complement strand
TATATATATATATATGTTTATATATATGTATATATATATTGTATATATATATATATATATATATATGTATATATATATATATATATATACTTGTATATATACATATATATATATATATATATATGTGTATATATATATATATATATATATATGTATATAAATATACATATACATATGTATGTATGTATATAAATAAATATATATATATATATATATATATGTATGTGTGTGTGTGTGTGTATGTATGTGTGTGAGTGTATTTGTATGTGTATGGGTGTACTATAGTCAAAGCAGTAAAAATGAAAATGCATGATTATATTTGTAAAATATCGCTCATCATTTCATTTGAAGCATATTATCGAAACTGGTTTCACGTTATGAAAGGTTATGTATGATTTAGCGGCTAATAAAAGAAGTTCCGGGTAACTAGCAAACTATTTTCTAGCTTCGTGTTTTTATGATATATTTTGTTGAAATAATCCTTCAACCAGAAGCGCAAATAGTTGAACAATTAGTTGAATTTGAAATATTTGTTTTTATATTGTGAAAATGAAAGTATTTCTTTGAGGATTTGGCATTTTCTGATCATTAGTGTACAAAGTAAAGAAAGTTTTCTATTGTTTGAAAAAGATCAAGTAAACTGAACCCTAATGAGACAATTTTATCCAGTTCATTATAAGTTTTATTTTATTCTTCAATATCATTGAACAACTGGATTACTACCCCTAACCCCATCTCTCTCTCTCTCTCTCTCTCTCTCTCTCTCTCTCTCTCTCTCTCTCGGAATGGGAAATAAAGATTAGGATACTATGACCCTATACTGTAAAAGCTAAACCCATTATGTCATCGAATATGTTAATATTTTCTAAATTGGTTCATCTAGTCCTACGTCTCTTAATCTTTTTGGTTTCATCACCGATATTTACTAAGATATAAATAATTAATTAAAACAAACATCATATGGCTTATAAACAAATTCGTTTACTCAAGTCTAATGTATTGACACTAAATTAGATTTTAGCCTCATATTTAATCTTCGATCAAGACAAAATCATTTTATATTACTATTAGGAACCTATACACCTTTACTCCTTTTTTTTCTTAAGAGATGACCTCTCTCTCTCTCTCTCTCTCTCTCTCTCTCTCTCTCTCTCTCTCTCTCTCTCTCTCTCTCCCAGAATTAGAAGTAAGTCATATTAGTATATTATGACCCCTGTAAAAGCTCCTACATTCATTATGACAGAATTTGTTTATTTGTTATTTACTTTATCTATCTGCACTATTCACACGCCTTTTAACGTTTTTATTTATTTACAGAAATTCACTATGATATATAACTAATTAAAACGAATATCATATGCCTTATAGAAAAATTGTTAAATCAAGTTTAAAGTATTGAGATTATATTAAATCTTTGGCTCATATTTAATCTTCGATCAAGACAAAATCATTTGATATTACGATTAGAAACCTATACACCTTTACTCTTTTTTTCTTAAGAGATGACACCTTTCATCTTGGCAGACGTCAACACGATACGAGAAAGACAAATTATCTCTCCTCGACACAAATAAATGACTTTCATTTATCTTACAACCATCTCGCATCCTCTCTCCATTAGTGTCCCCTGCAAAGGTCTGATCAAAGATTATGAGTTCACCGGAGGGAGACTATGTCTTCTTGATATCCTTATCATTTATAAACTTATAGCCTTCGTGAGATGGGTTGGAACCATATGACGCTGATAGAAAAGCCGATATATTTGGATGTAAATAAGAAATACAGACGATATCAGATTTCATAAAACTTCAATAGTCTAACATCCTTTTTCGTAGATTATATTTAGATAAGACATTAAAAATTAAGTGTATATAGAAGTATAGGTAATTTTCTGCTCTTAGATAAGAAATGTGTGTTTTTAAAATTTCTTCTGCTTTCTTTAAAAAAAGGCCAATTATAAGCAAATTCCTATATACTTTCCATCATTTTTTACCACTAAACGTGAGTCGTTCTAAAAAAAAAAAAAAAAAAAAAAAAAAAAAAACTCTTATCTTATAGCTTTTTTGGACATCAAACTGTAAACATAAGTGAGCAGATGAGAACAATAACTATGTAAAATATTAAAGATTTCACAAATTGTCCACAAAACAGTTTAAATATGCCAAATGGCAGTGATTTATTATTCATATAGAAATATCACAGTTGCAGATAACAGTTTAATTTCTACGTTACCATATAAATATCAACAATAGTATAAATAAACAGTTGTTTTTTATACATATCAGTCATTTTGATCTATACTTTTATACTAAATGTCTTTCATGACATATTGATTATATAAACTTACATCCCAAATTAAATATGTATCTAGGTAATGATACTCAGATATTAATCTATATTTTTGGCTAGATTTAAAAAGAAAATAGACCAACGAAATAATTTTATATGATTTGAAAATTCGTAGAGATAATCTATATTCCATTCAATTATTCATCTAATATAAATATTTGAGAAGCAGACCTTCGATTTCTGTCTGACTTATTTTGAAAGAATAAAGAAAAATCTACCACCCAAATAAAATCAAGATTAAGAAATAGATATTTTGAGGGCTATAAATATTTCATCAGCTGATAAGCTGAGGAATGTTTCTGAAGTTAAATCATTTATTGCTTCACGTAAATGTTTTAAATCCCAAAGCCCCTCTCTCTCTCTCTCTCTCTCTCTCTTTCTCTCTCTCTCTCTCTCTCTCTCTCTCTCTCTCTCTCTCTCTGAATTTATTTGATCTACAAACTCGACCATTAATGGGACAGTTAATAGACTCATTCACAATTCATAAAGGAATAACAACTGTGGATTACAATAATCTATTCACACTTAACACAATCAGTCCATAGATAACGGATGTAAGCTGGACTAGAACAGATATAACACTACTCAATGGGGTGATTTCTTTACAAAGACAACCACGGAAGAGGAATATCTGGACTATGGTAAAGTTCATGGATGATCATCTTTTTTTTACGAAATAGAACCTAATAATTGCAACTTTAATGTATAGGCATAAAACTACTCAGTGTTTTTAACTAAATTAAATTCTTTCTCTAAGATCAATCTTCAAATTTAAATTATTTATCAAACTTATAATCTACCCATAAAAAATGATCAATAATATGTGCATATCTCTTCTCTATTATTTTTATTTTGAAAATAAATTGTTTAAAGCCGACTTGAGAATGAAGAAAACGTAGGTGGTTCTTTTCTCTATAGACAATAAAGTACCCTTTATAAATTGAGTGGCAGAATGTCCCAAGAGTTACTCTGTCACTGTCCAGCCTAAGAGAATATCCATTTTTTTCCTCCTGACGACATACAAAAAAAAAAACGGAGATGGTCTCCACTTATTACTTCCAAGGAGGAAAATAAGGTAAGATAAACTAACTTTTAATTAAAGAAAATTGATGGTCCATACTCATAGTGACATTTTTCCTATGAAAATTTTTTATGTGGTACTGATTCTTTTTCCCCTCTCGATAAAAACACTGGTTGTAATAATAATAATAATAATAATAATAATAATAATAATAATAATAATAATTATTATTATTATTATTATTATTATTATTATTATTATTATCATTATTATTATTATTATTATTATTATTATTATTATTATTATTATTATTATTATTATTATTATTATTATTTTCATTGAGCAATACAAGACAAAGACAAAATCACAGAGAGAGAGAGAGAGAGAGAGAGAGAGAGAGAGAGAGAGAGAGAGAGAGAGAGAGGGGGGGATCAACTTACCCATGTAAAAGGCAAAGGAATGAATATATCAAATGAAAGAGACAAATCAACTCGAGTCCCCGAAACATCCGCTTCCCTCTGGACCGAATTCTCTATTGTAATCATGACGAACTTTGCTTGCGTCGAATAGGGAGAGAATAAAGAAAGAATTCCTAACTTTCTTCATAGGATGAGTAAAACATTTATGTCGCAGGAACAGAAGAATGGAGGGAGAGAAAAAGAATCTCTTCTAGTGAGAGGGAAATGAATCTTTCAGAAATGTCTTCTGGCGAGGTACGTTAAAAGATTATTCTTGAGTTAAGGCAACCACTTATTTAATAATGGTAGAATATATAATATTTTTTTTTTTATTATGATATCACTGTTGAGTGACGGTTGCGAGAAAGAAAATACAGATTATAATTTCATTCATAATAAAATCCCTTATAACCTGGAAACTTATTTCTCACCGCAGTTCTTTAATTTAATTTTAATGTCCTCTATATCTATTGCCACATTTGGTTTTAAACTCTGTCATAGGTAAACACTAGCGTATTCCTTAATCCTATGTATACTTTTGAAGTGTCATAAATGAGTTTTGGTTTTTTGAACTTTATACAACGCGTGTGAAAATAATAATTCAACCCTAGTGTTAATATATGCAATGCACATTGGTAATGTATTGACGAAATAAAGCAAGTGGGAGCTATATAAAAGGGAAACTATATACATATTTATACGTATGTGACATATAATCGAGACACCAAATGGAAATGTTAGTGAATAAGGAAACCAAGATCAACAATGTTATAATATTTACAGCTTTTCCTCGGATAATTATACTCCTCCGGGAGAATGAAAATTCCCTATTCTTATATCAAAATGTCCTTTTCCAAACTAATCACTGCCATAAATATAAAAAAGGAGCTGGTCTGTAAACACATAACTCGCGGAAACACATTTCTGCAAGGATTACTGAAAGCAACCTAAAGTCCGCGCAACTGAAAATAGAAACAAGTTAAAATTATAAATGGAGGAATGGAAGTGGCAGAATCGTGCAGATATTTGCGAGTAAATCTATCAGAATGGAGGGAGGATAAAAGGAGAATCAATTCAGCATAAGCAAAGAAGGGGAGGTAGTATAGTGAAGATAAGATCGAGAAGAGGCTTGCAATGTGTTGAAGCTGTGTTGGGAATATTTGAGTAGATTG
>NC_090726.1:11419013-11421513 GCF_036898095.1 Palaemon carinicauda | reverse complement strand
GTGATTCCTACTGGTGCATTAGAAAAATATTTGTAAAAGATATACAGTAAGTTAATCTGAAATTTTTGGATAATTTCAATATAGGTCTCACATTACACGGAAGTATTTCATAATATTCATTTCATTCAAAGAATTAAGTAAGATGATAAATATAAATATGTCAAAATATTTAATTGTTTCTGTGGTAAATTTAATTAACAATAAAAGCATAGTAATCCGAATAGTACGAAAGTAAGTATATAGTTAGATTCTGATTCAAGTAGAAAATGTAAAAAATTAATCCTATTACCTAGTTAAATAAACCCAAGGTTAAAATTGCATTTTCTCTTTAGTGAAACATGCTTTATCTTAGCAAACCAACAAAAATTAACTATACGAATTAGATTACAAGAGAGGAAAATTTGTTGTGGAGATATAAGTGAACTGGGAATATGATTTGCTTTAATAATCTGGAGAGCAAATTGAAAAGATAATGTTTGTTCATATTTTTAATGATAACATATACAGCAACAACAACAGCACCAACAACGACAACAGCAATAACAACAACAGCAACAACAACGACAACAACAACAACAACAAATGCAACGTTTTTAACATGTCATTATTTATGACTGTGGTTTCAATCACCACTGCCAAGTGGTAAAGTTGGGAGATTTTCGTATGATCGTTCACAGCAAACAAACCTAGTATGGGATGCCCTGATCATGGCGATACAGGAAACTTTGACTGTGTACGTGCGTGCATTTGTGTGTGTGTGCGTGTGTGTGTGTTGTGTATTGTAATATTCCACATTAAACATTTAAGTGTTGAAATAAGAAAATTATAATTAAACTTATAAGCTTTGTTATTAGATCTATACATTTCATTCACCTAAAATTATACATAATTAATTTTAACAAAATGTAATCAATGCAACTGAAGTCAAAATAAACGCTAAGAAAAAAGTCCAAATTACCTTTCTTGATACATAAAAAAAACTTTAAAACATTAGTTCATAGAGTAATTCCCCAAAATAACTAAATAACTTTTCTTTCTCGTCATAATATTCTTGTATTGGTGAACAAACCTTATCTCAAACGAATCGAAAAGTTTCAATATCGTTGTATAAAGATGGAACATAAAAAGATATTAAATATCCCCAGTTTTAATTGCAATTCTAATTGCTGTGTAATTAGTCTTCAGTTCTGTATTCAGAATTATTGATATGGGAGGTGATTAATAAACATAAAAGAAATATATGTAAATGTATGCTGTCATAAAAGTTCATTTGTTCCTCATATCAAACTAAACATATTTTATTAATTGTGCGTACACTATAAGAATTTTCGATTTCTGAAATACTCGAAAACTGGAGACGAGTAATAAAGTTACACTATGATCTTGTAAAGGGATACTTTTCCAAAAATATATTATATATAAAAATGCTAGATGATAGAGTAATTTTAACTAGTTATTGAAGTATGCTGAAATATTATCTCTCCTGCCTAAGATAATTGAAATAATGTAAAATCAGGCTTTTCCATTGGTCGCCAAAGTTAAGAAGTATTCACTAGAAACTGATTAAATAATAAGCTATCCTGTCTCCCAAATAAGAAATATTTAATGCTTTCTTTTACCCATCTTTGAAAAGGTAACCTATTTCAATACCCTGATTTATCAAATGTTGGGAATTATAACTTGGTCAAGGAATGTGAGTAGAAAATAGATACACAAAAAATTGGTGGAAAAGGAAGAAATTCCTGAAACAATGCGTTAGGAAATCTTAATTATCCAGAAAGAATAGCAATAATTTGTGTTACTCAAAATTTCATTTAAGAATCATTTCTATTTAGAAATAGTAACTTTATGTTATCATTTACCCCAAACCAATACGAAAAATATCCTGGAGAGATCGCCCTATTGTTAAGGAAATTGCTCCTTCGAAAGAGATCTTCTGGGGACATTGCTTAATGTATCTAAAGTCGATATCGCTCCCTTGACATTAATGTCTCCTGCCTTGTCTCCAGATTACTAGTATACTGAAAATCAAGTAGGTAAGATAATGGAATTTATTGAAATATATTATTTTTTACTTTAGCTTGATATTCCACGATTGTATAGAAGAAACGGTTTTAGACACGATAGAATATTAAAAATTTTAACAATTAGTTTATAGTGTTAGTTCTGGGCATAAAAGATGATACAAACTATTTTCAAATCCATAATTCCACATCGCTCCTCCTACAGCTTTTGAGACAACTGAATTGAAAATAATCGAAAATTATATAGTCTAATTATCATTTCCTATTTGTGTACCGAGGAGTGCCCAATTCCTCAGCGCCAAATAACGTTTCTTAATGGATTTTAGAGAGAGTAATTACAATCTTATTTTGAAATTCCTTAGTCTGAACCTAAGACCAACAGCAAGAAACTTGGTCACTTAAGGCCAAATTACTTGGTCAATTAAATTCGCCAAATATACACAATCTCTCACTTAATCTCTCTTGTCTAAAAGGAC
>NC_090726.1:11406513-11416513 GCF_036898095.1 Palaemon carinicauda | reverse complement strand
TCGAGGACATAGCATACCTTAGAGTAGAGAAAACAGTAATCAACTTATTTTTTTAACAAATGACGAGGTATATGGGTAATTTCAATCACTAACTGCCATTTCAGTTATGTCTAATACGAGTATTTTATATATATATATATATATATATATATATATATAGATTAAGGATTAGAAGTTAGGAGTTGGAGGGTATGGTTTACACCGATATATAGTACAACTAACTGGAACAATTAAAATAGTCTGCATCGATATATAGTACCACTAAGTGATCAATGAAAGAAGTCTACAACGACATATAGTACCACTAAGTGAACAATTAAAATGGTCTAAATCGATATATAGTACCACCGAGTGAACAACTAAACTGAAATATCTTAAAAAAAAATAGTAATGATAAAACTGGCCTTTCCTATATAAACTAGATAAAGAAACTTATATCAGTCTGTTCAAGACAAAAACATTTGCTGGAAGTTTAAACTTTTAAAGTCTAACATGCTTTTAAAGGAGTGCAAGTCTTGTGAAATACATTTTGAAATGAAGTTTGTGAACTGGAGCCACCGGAAGGAATTCAAGTCTTCACAGAAAAAGGAAACTTTTTGTTTCACGGACGTTCATCACTATAAGCGCAAGATAACGTCCTGATTTAAATCCCTTTTCAGGATAAACAAAGAAAATGAGACCCTTCTGAAATATGAAATAATTCCAGCATATTTTTGGATGTAGTATCCATTTGTCTGAAATAATCTCCCGAAATCCTTTGGTGCTGACGAGTGTGATTCGTGGTATTCGAGAGGATTTGCTCGGGCTATTAAAGGAATAAGCATGGTATTTCTCACCCCTCTCCCATCAACATACCCTCTCTCTCTCTCTCTCTCTCTCTCTCTCTCTCTCTCTCTCTCTCTCTCCATTTTCACCTTTATCCAGGGGCGTAGGATTTGCTTGGACTAATAAAGGAATAAGCATGGTATTTCCCACCCATCTCCCATCAACATTCTCTCTCTCTCTCTCTCTCTCTCCTCTCTCTCTCTCTCTCTCTGTATATATATATATATATATATATATATATATTCAAGTTTATCCAGGGACGTAGGATTTGCTTGGGCTAATAAAGGAATAAGTTTGGTATTTCCCACCCGTCTCCCTTCAACATCCTCTCTCTCTCTCTCTCTCTCTCTCTCTCTCTCTCTCTCTCCACTCTCTCTCTCTCTCTCTCTCTCTCTCTCTCTCTCTCTCCATTAACACGTTTATCTAGAGCGTAGGAGCTTTTTTCGGGGTTTAGAACTGAAGTTTCAAAAGGCTCTAACAGTGCAGTATCAGATGTGTTGATTTCAAGTTTAAGAACATTACTGAATTCGATATGTATACTGTATGTACCGTGGTCTTGAAAAAAACATATATGTCTCTTGATTGCTCGATTGGTAAAGTCACCCATGCAGGTATGGTTTTGGCTGAGGGCATAGGTTCGTATCCTTGCCAAGCCAGATGCATTTAACATAAATGAAAATCTAAAACGTAAAACCTAAAACAAGGGCAGAATTTTGAATTTCATATTAAATGCCATTGTGGTTAATATTCAAAGTCATTAAAATCATGAGGGTTTAGTAATATATATTTAATGTGTATATGTATGTATACATACATACGCACACACATATATGTATATATATATATATATATATATACATATATATATATATATATATATACATATATATATATATATATATATATGTATATATATATATATATACTGTATATATATACATATATATATATATATATATATATTTATATATATGCATATATATATCAATTTATGTAAATATATATATATATATATATATATATGTATATATATATATATATATATATATATTTTATATATATGCATATATATAAATTTATGTAAATATATATATATATATATATATGTATATATATATATATATATATGTATGTGTATATATATATATATATATATATATAACGAAATTTCTCTAAAGATAAATATTTATGCCCGGCCAAGTACTTGAACCAATGACCTATAGAAATAAGGATAAATATTTGACTGTTTAGACAAACCTAACTTTTATTTCCATTTTTATCGATCATAGGGTAATTTTAACTGATTTGAAAAATTTCGATTAAACTTTCTTGACATCCAAAAATCTATGCTCTTTGTTAACCCTTCCATTGAATCGAAAATGTTTGAAAAAGGAAGCCTTTCTGTGAATTATTGGCAAAGATTTCAAACAGACTTTGATATCGTTACAGAAGAAACCATTCCTTTGGAGCAAACTTTTTTATAGAGCAAAACTTTATTTTTTATCATCATTAATCCGGAGACATTATTATCATGTATAGATACATTTCTATGTCCCCAGATTATCATATTTGACTTTATGCCCAGCATCAAATTCCTTGAAAATAAATGTTGACAAATATGTGTCCCTATCTTTAATAGGTCTTGTAGGTGGCCACCCCTCTCTCTCTCTCTCTCTCTCTCTCTCTCTCTCTCTCTCTCTTGGAATCAGTTTTTTTTTTAACATTCCCGATTGTCTTATTATTGACTTAAGAAGCCCGTGTTCATTATTGGTACGGAATAACAATATATATATATATATATATATATATATACATATATATATACATATATATATATATGTAAAGGTATATGTATATATATATATATATATATATATATACTTAATATATTCTTTAAATATATGTCGAACGAAGAAATAGCGTTACTGACATGCATACATTTACCAAGGAAATGATGATAAGGTTTATTTTATAATTGATTTACACTCTGGAATGCCCCTTATTAACAAGCACAAATTTGCAGGTGAATGACGCAACACTGGTAGGCGTTGACGAAGCCTTAGAAATGTGCCAATTTTCTTTTTCATTATTCGATTTGTCTATGTTGATGAAGCTGATTATAAGAACATCAAATTACACCCATAGCCATGAACTTTCTAGTATATAAATATTACTCCTTAAATTATTTAAATATGTAATGAATAATGATATTCCTCCATTTAAGAATATTCCATTTGGCAGCGCTGTCCCAAACTCGTCCCACCCACCTTAACTATGCTGACGATTGTTACCTTGGTCATTTGTACAGGGGAAATGACATACCATCCATGTGTTCTGATGAAGAAAGGAAGTATTAAATGCTTTTATGAATAAACTCAGGTTGCTTCCGATAGCATATGGAAAATTCACAACATTTTCCAATAAAAATATTCATTTCTAATAATGAAACGATCGTTGGACAATTTACCAACAACCTATTCTCTAGCCTCTACCTTCCTACCATAATTTTTTGACACACGTGGTCTTCAAAAAATATTCTATATCTGATGCCATCTATTGGCGGTAAAGTAAAACTCGTTCCGATGTAAGGGAGGGAGCGCGAGGAGTCCATGTTATTATGCCATTCTGGAAATAAGAATATTGTTATTCTACGTAGTTTGGGTTAACGATACTTGTCATTCCATGAAATATATCAATTATTTTTAGGTTTTAGTAAAAGGTAATTGAAAATTAGATCAAATAAGTGTGTAATTTCTTGATTGTTTCACCGATTTCAGTAAATGTGGCATATCTGGTGACCCCCTTCTACGACCCCCCAAATGTAATTGAACTAACGATTGTTTTCTGGGATAATATTTCTGTAACATTTATTGGGAAATTTGTAATTTCCTAAGAATGAAGTTATGGACACACAACAAGGAATATCAAGTTAACGTGCATCTGTTTTATAGCAATTTTCTTTCCAAATAGCAACAGAAATTAAGTGATATAAATTATAAGGATTGGATGACGGGGATAACTAGCAATTTGGTATTCTACGGCTAAGGCCATCTATTGGCCATGAGAAGAAACAATGTGTAGAGCTTTTCAAATCCTTGCATCCTGGAACCTTCCATGACGTCATTTTGGAAAATAGCCAAAATTATTCTAGTTAATAAGAGCTGAATATAATTTATACCTGCCACACATTTCTGCATAAGTATCCGCCTATCACCATTCTCAAATTGGATAGAATCATTCACATTAATGGAACAAGGGACGTGTGCTGCCATCTTTTCAAAAGAGTACAAATACTCGGTTTTTGTTTCAGATTTGAGAAGTAAGTGATTACTTAAGCATACTATAATGTTATTTTTTCTATTACTAATGCATCAAAAATTCACAATTCTCATAACACTATTTTTCTTCATAATTTTTAGGTTCTAAGTTTATAGTAATTATATGTTAAGTACGGATAATATACATTACAAAATATATGGAGCAGATCCCAATATTCTAAAAGCAGAGAGTTATAACTTCGGCATAGAATTAAAATCCCAAATATCAACACAATATATCTATACAGCAAAGACGTTCTTAGCTATTCATAAGCCCAATTATATATATATATATATATATATATATATATATATATATATTCTATGAAGGGTGTCCTGTTACATGTACCATGGGCTAGGATCGTTTTTTCCGGGGGGGTGGGGTGGCTAAAGTTTGAAAGATACTGACGTTATTGGGTATGGGGGGGGGGACTCCCCTCGTAGTTTTTAACTAAAAATTACTAAATTAAAGAAATAAAATTTCCATACACGCAATTTTTTTTATCATAATAGTTTACCAAAACTGATTTTATTGATAGTCATGTTTAGCATTATAGAAAATTCTTAGGGTTTTCAATATCAATATATATATATATATATATATATATGTATATATATATATATATATATATATACGTATATATATATATATATATATATATGTGTGTGTGTGTATATAATATACACATGCATGTGCATGCTCAAAATCCTCATGAGATAAGAAAACTAAAGACCCTATGCCAAGCGCTTCTTTGGGATATTCAGTAAATTGAGTAGCCAATTCATTCATATAAAATTCCTAACAAAACGAAAATTTAAGAAATTTTGCTAGTATATATATTTATATATAATATATATATATATATATATATATATATATATATATACATGAATTTTTCTAAATCAATGAGTTTCAATGGTATCCTGGCTGTCTTCCCTATTAATGTAATTGGATGTACATGAAATTTTTTTAAACCAATTCCTTTAGTCTCATTTGGCATTCAACAATTATCATTTACATTGCTAAATAACTATTATGAACTAAAGTGAAATTAGTGAATGATTTAGATAATGATCGTTTAGTTGAAGGGGAGAATCATAGACTGATAGGGAAATGAAACTGAAATAAAGGTATTTTCCAAGAGTTTTGCTCCGAGTAGTATAGCTTTTGGCTTTGTAACTCTTTGATTAGATTCATTCACAGAATAAATGGGTATTATTATTTTATGAAGCTTATACACTTTCATACTTTCCACTAATGAGTGTTTAGTTAAAATTTTGTCCAGAATATAACACAATAGGTTTCCATGCTACACCAAGGAGGTACAAAATGTTTGAAACTATATTAAAAAAAAACTTCCAGTGACGTGAATTATTGAATACCTCTTAATACAAATGGAGATACAAATGTGAAATTATAGTGAGAATACATAGCGTTCGTAAAGCTAACATCCACCCCCTCCCCCCTGCCATCATCAAAGAATTAATATAGTTGACTACATTAGCCGCAAAAATTCCAGACGAAATAAGCCCCACCTACTGATGATTTCATTATAAGTTAGAGATCACTACCAACGGAGGAGACAACCTTATTGGTTATGACGTCATCAAGGAGTGGGGTGTATTTTGCCTAGTTTCTCTGCAGTATCTATAAAAGCTGAGTAATTGAAAGAGCAGGGAAATAGTCTTCCAAAATAATTGATTAACAGAGAGAAAATATTTTTATTGTTTTCAGCGTCACAACACTATTAACTAGAAACCAAAATCAAATCATTTCAATTTGTTAAGAAAAAACATTTAAATCTAGTCTTAAATTTCAAATGAATTTCATTTATACCTCTATTTTTGGTAATACAGCAAAAATCAGAGATATTGCAACCCCTTTAAATGTGATTTTTGGTTCATACCCGACTTCCACTTTTAATTAGATTGTAGCGAAAGATTTTATTTTAGCGCATTTTATTGCCTAAATTGCACATAGGCCCCAAACTTTTAATTACGGTACATTTCTTTGGGTGGGGATTTCGTAATATTGCTAAATTCCGCTGAATATTGCAACTATTTTCTTTATAAAGATTAAATTTTTGCATACGACATGCATTTGAATACCTAACTAACGAAGGAAATATATTTTACGTTATCTTTATATTATATATATATATATATATATATACTTCAAATATAAACATTTATATATATATATATATATATATATGTATATATGTGTGTATGTGTGTGCGTGTGTGTGATTCTGTGTGTTTCAGTATGTGGGTATATACATGAGTGTGTGTTCATTTATATATGCTCGTGTGCGTATGTAAGTTTGTAAGATGGGATCTGTGTGCAACTGGACCAATACCTTTCACCTATACGAAAAAATTTGCATTTCTGCTCCTCTGAGTGGGGATACCTTAACGTGGTGGAAGAGATTGTGTACCCCCATGATCAGCAAAGCTGTACTAGTCAGGGACAACCATGTTAAGTTGGTTTGCTGTGAGCGATCATACCAAAGTCTCCCACATCACCAATCCGCAGTGGCCAGCTTGGTGATGAAAGTGGCCAAGCTCCAGAAATGACTAAGGACATGTTCGAGACCTTTGTCCTCCAGTGATTAAAAAAGCAACTGCAGTTATTGTTGTTGTTGTTATTTTCATTACATTAAAGGTTCGTTTTCAGAGGGGAAGCAACTGTCCTGGAAAAGGCAGTCTCCTGAGTTAGACAATAAGAGGCAATAAATGTCAGTCTATATTTCATTTAGATTTCCTTAGAATTTCCTCTTCTGAATATGATCATAGGAATATAAAGTAGACTAGAGTGGGATTTTATGTTGTTTTCTTTTGTAGGAAATAATAATTCAGATTTTGAGAGCATGGTTTAAAGATTTGCATTAAAAAAGGGTAAAATAATGGAATATATGTTGCCAGTCATCTAATGTTTTAAAAACAGACATATTGACGCAAAGGAGTGATATTAAGGTCATCATCCCGTAAAAGATAAAAACAAAGTAAGGTAAAATTACGGTCTCCTTAATTTGATTGAAATACGACTGAGAACAATATATTTTTATGGAGAATTTCCGATTAAAATTACTATTTTTTAACAGTGACCTTTTTTGATAATTATTCTAATAGAGTGTTCATCAATCTATCTTTCATAAGAAAATCAATTAGGAAATTCGTTATATTATTATTAAAATCCCAGATAACAATTCAATAACGCCTGTGTAAGATTATGTTGACATGATTTATATTTCATATTCCCGAAAAAAAAAATCTTGCAACGTATATATTGAATGAGTTTAATCAAAGGCTCTTCTGTTCGTTTACCTCGGTTCTTACTGGAATATTGGGTGAGTTTGAAGAAGTATTTCTGGATGGTATCTTTTTCTCCATTTTATAGACACTAATTTTACATATCGACTGAAATGCACTGGTATCTATCTTTTAGATTTCCCTCATCATCCGGTTTAATATCCCCTTTTATTAAAGTTAAATTTCTTTTACTTGAGGGTACACTCAGGCACAATATCATATCCTAATTTCTCTTCTTGTTTTGTTATTAAAGTTTTTTTAGTTTATATAAGAAATATTAATCTTGATGTTCTGTTCTCAAAATATTCTATTTTTCCTTGTTTCCTTTCCTCACTAGGCTATTTTCCCTGTTTGGGCCCCGGGGCTTATAGCATCCTATTTTTCCTACTAGGATTATAGCTTAGCAAGTAATAATAATAATAATAATAATAATAATAAAAATAATAATAATAAAAATAATAATAATAATAATAATAATAATAATAATAATAATAATAATAATAATAATAATATAAGAAAAATAATGGCCGGAGAAGACTAATCCATAGACACCCCGGTATTACTCTCATATAGACACTATGGTGCTCTTTAGCCCCTATCTTTGCAATATATTACTTAAAGATTTAATACTAATGCTACGAAAAGACCAATATACTCTCGTATCTTTAACTTTGAGAACAAGGGCTTCAGGATTAACAGCGCCAAAGGCAACATTATATTGTGAAATATCATGAAAAAATATAGTAAAATTCCATATAAATCAAACGATATTAATAAACAAAATCACAGAACACTCACAGAACACAATCTAGAATCCATTTTAGAGTTAAACAAACGCTTTTTAGCATTAAGATTAAGGAAACTATTCAGATTCCCTCCATCTTCATAATCGTATTATAGCAATAACAATATCCAATGTTTTCTTTTCCTTATTGCTCCCTTTCTGTATCGCAAAAGAGCCAGGTTGAAAGCAGACAAAGAAAAATATTCTTCCTTGCGATTTAACCTGGTAAAAAATTACAAATTATTTTATTCTTTAAAAAAAGAAAAACATGGATCTGTCGTCTTGCTGAATCCCAATAACATTTGATATTGGATTTCTGAGACAAAGAGATTTCAAAGGTAAAGTTGACTTTTCTATTTGGCTGGCAAAAGCAACGACTGAGTATCTGTTCAGATGATCTTCAATCTGGCATTGCTAAAGTTTTTCTATATATCTGACTGGAAGATCTTTTGGAATCTATAGCAAAATTGTGAAGGGTAATCGAGCTTGGTATTAAAGTTATGTAGTTGTTCTTATTTAACTTTTAAACATTTGTCTAAGAGAGAGAGAGAGAGAGAGAGAGAGAGAGAGAGAGAGAGAGATATTGATTGGTTGATTAGGAGTTATCTGGCATCCACACATCTAAGGTCATTGATGCTAAGAGAGAGAGAGAGAGAGAGAGAGAGAGAGAGAGAGAGATATTGATTGGTTGATTAGGAGTTATCTGGCATCAACACATCTAAGGTCATTGATGCTAAAAGAGAGAGAGAGAGAGAGAGAGAGAGAGAGAGAGAGAGAGAGAGAGGGTGGGTTGGGAGAGTTACTTAATATCTTAAAAGGAATACGTATATGGATAATGTCCTTATTTATGCAGAGATAAGTTGAATATTAAGTGAATAGATAAATAATATGAGCAGAGACCTTAAATATATTATTAAGTATTTTCACTTTTATTTTCGTTATCATAACTTTAGAAGAGCTAATAATTCTATTTTCTATACCTGGTATACCATATATTTGACTCTTCCTTCATAACAGAAATGACATAAAATAGAAAGGAGTTTAATGCATGTAATCGTTAATATGCATTTAGTATGATCATAATAGTATCGTGAAAATTATGTGAATAAAAGTATGTGAATAATATTATCACCTAAAAAAATTATTCATAGGTCATTTTTAAGAGATGTTTCATCAATTATATACAAAATATCCGTGAACAGTAACTTACTTAGATAAGAGATGGCATTGTGTACTAACACGTGAAGGTTGAAATTCAAATATCTAATGCAAATGAGTGTAATTCAGATATGAGGAATGAAGGTATAATTAATGATAAATTTTCACAGTTGTAATTATAATTCCATCATTGTGCTCATATATACTGTACATGCAGTTTATGCACATAAATTTATATAAACTTATATCTCTGTATGTATGTGTGTAATATATTTTTCGTGAGTAGGTAGAGATAATATTTACACACACACACACACACACACACACATATATATATATATATATATATGTATATATACATGTATATATATATATATATATATATACATATATATGTGTGTGTATATATTTATGTATCTATGTATATATGCATATATATATATATATATAGTATATACATATATGTGTGTCTATATATATGTATATGTAATGTTTATATATATATATATATATATATAGTATATACATATATGTGTGTCTGTATATATATATATATATATATATTTATACATATATATGTGTGTGTGTGTATGTGTGTATATTGA
>NC_090726.1:11374013-11401513 GCF_036898095.1 Palaemon carinicauda | reverse complement strand
TAATTTAGGTTAAATATACCTATTAATAAAGAAATTCAGGAACAATATATGATTCAATATTGCTTTGTTTCGATTGGGGAGAGATAATGGTAAAGAAAAACAAGTAATCATAAAATAGTAATAAAGGTTTGTTTGATGAAGAAAGACGAACCAATTACTTATTATTGATGTAAAAAGAAAGACAATCAATAGACGGTATCATGGAATTAGTGTTTTATATTTTACAGGATAGTTGATAGAATCATTGAAGATATATGGTGCGGATGACAACAGTGTTAACTTTCTAACGAAGTCAATGCAAAACTGGAAAACTACATTTACATGTCCTGGAAAACTAAACTTACATGTCCTGGAAAAGTACACTTACATTTCCTGAATAAACTACACTTACATGTCCTGGAAAACTGTTAGCAGAGGTTAACATCAAGAGAGGAATCACCATAGGGGACTCACTATCCATGTTGCTCTTCGCAGTAGCTATTATTTCCATGACAAGAGTGGTGGAAAATATAGAATTTGTGTACCAACTCAATGAAGGAAGGCTTTAGATTAAACCACATGCTGTTCATTGATTACATCAAGGTCCTCAGAAAATATGGTAAAGAAATAGACATGCTAATTCAGACGGTAAGAATTGCGTCAGGACACAATAGAAAAGTGTACTCTACTTAGCACAAAGAATGCGTCAGGATACAAAAGAAAAGTGTAGTCTAGTTAGCATAGAAAAAGGAAAAGTAACAAGAAATGAAAAGATAAAGCTATCGGATGGAATGTCATCAAGGACATAGCCGAGGCTGGCTGTAAATACTGTGGTTTATAAAAGGAGAAACAACAAAACACCAAGAAAAAAAAAATGATTAGAAGACTTTACATGCAAAGAATCAAAGCTGAATTGAAGGCAAAGGTTAACTCTGGAAACTTGGTAAAGGCTATGGAAATGTCATCAAAGATATAGACGAAGCTGGTTATAATTAGGAGAAACAACAAAACACCAAGAGATAAAAAGAAAGACTAGAAGACTATGCATACTAAGAATCAAAGCTATAATGAAGGCAAAGGTTAACTCAGGAAACATGGTAAAGGCTATCAATACCTGGAAGTACCAGTAATCAGACACAGGGCTAGAATAGCGGAGTGGAAGAGGTCAGAGTTATGCATCATAGAAACACTAGAAATGTAAGGAGCATGTACAACCACTGCACTCAGAAGTGAACCTTATCAGGCTCTATATACCACAACGTGAAGAAGGGAAATGACATCAGTACAGAAAATTTAGTTATCATCGAAAGTAGAGTGTTGGGACAATACTTTAAGACCAGTGAAGATGAATGGATAAAGAGTGCAGGGGAAGAAATCCTGCAAAGAGGGATGAAGACCCAGGAGTGTATACGGAGAGAATTGGGATAAAAGAGAATGTTAAAGAAAGCCAGTACATGGAAAATGCATGTGACAAACTGAAGAATTGGCCAATGAGAAAGCATGGAAGCGTAATTAATATCAAGCCTATAAAAAGGTATATTCAACTAGTAATAAACGGAACTAAAATCTCATCAAAGTGTAGGAAATTTATATAAAACAACAGTAAACCATAATCCCAGTATATATTCAGCACTTGCTCAGAATCCATATAAGAAACATCCCGATACAGTGGTTAAAGCTCTTCATTGGAGTTTCCATAGACAATACAAAATACAATACAGAAAAAAAAGTGGTACGAACTTCAACTACGTGCTGTGCTAGAAAATTATCAGGTAAGGTAGCTTTGGGACCACAGTGTAAACGAAGACAAGGTGATAGAAGCAGATCGACCAGACATCACTCTACTTGACAAGGCAACAAGGAAATTATCACTCATAGATGTTCCTGTACAGTGGGTCTGAAGAGTGGAAGATAAGGGTGAAGAGACTTGCGAATTGAATTGAAAAGGACTCATGCTCGGACCTGCACTACAACATAGATTATCCGTATCACTTTCTGCTTGAAGGGAGCTTATAATCAGAATCCCGTTGAATGTTCAGTGTTGGCCCTTGGAGGGCGATTCTTACAGCTTCAGATTTATAAGCCTGCCATAGTTGTTCTCCTTGTGAACAGTCTAGTTTCCCCCAATCAATTCTTTCAGGGGGGGGTTTCAGTCTTGAACATTACTATAGTGTCGGTATATAATCACCTGATTTTAGTCTGTATAACATAAAAAACCTTTGCTGCAAGTTTTAACGTTTGAAGTTCCACTAAATCAACTACCTTATTACGAAGATTTTTCAAGAATAAACACACATACATATAATATGTATATATATATATATATATATATGTATGTATATATATATATATATATATATGTATATTTATATAGATAGATAGATATATACATATATATATAAATATACATATATATATGTGTGTGTATATGTATATATATATATATATATATATAGATAGATAGATATATACATATATATATAAATATACATATATATGTGTGTATATATATATATATATATATACATATATAAATTTATATATATATGCAAAAGAACCAAAGAACCACCAGGAAAGTGAAAAAAGGGAATCTAAAATTAAGTCCTGTTTAGTTTCTTGATAATTTCTTCTATTCTGAAGAAGTATCTCGAAACTACTCAGGACTCAATCTTATATTTCCCGTTTTCACTTTCCCTGTGGCTATTTTGCTTCTGACCATCACGTTTTCCTGTTATTTTTTATGCATATATATATATATATATATATATATATATTATATGTATGTGTGTGTTTGTGTGTGTGTGAGTGTGTTTGTATATATATGCACACTACAGATTTCCACAATTTCAATATTAGGCTTGGCAACAAAGTATACTATGTTCATATACATACAAACAGAATTACTGAAGTAGATGTAAGACAAATATTTAAATTTTTTAAAAAGCTCTCTACAGACCACCGGAAATACTTCGAGAATCGGCATAATTTTAGTTTACTTTTCTTTGAACTGGAAGTAGGCTTAACCTAAAGGATGGTTATGAAAACCAAAAAAATATTCATTCATGTTTTTATAGTGAATATCTCTACAGCACACAATTTTGTTTTTTCAAATATAAAAGCCTTATTTCCCATAAAGGTTTTTAGCTGATGTATAAAGTTTTATATTTTGTAATGATATTCCAAATGAGAGAATTTTTTCGATATTGATTCGCACCTTTTGTTTCATATCCCACCACCTTTCTATTACTAGATTTTATTATAATTGTGACAGTAATATCAATTCACTGTCAGTAGAAGATTATGTACAGCTGTGTCAAATCATTTCTGTTATTATTATTATTATTATTATTATTATTATTATTATTATTATTATTATTATTATTATTATTATTATTATTATTATTATTTCTTACTAAGCTACAACCCTGGTTAGAAAAGCAGGATGCTATAAGCCCATGGGGTCCAACAGAAAGAAACAGCCCAGTGAGGGAAGGAAACAAGGAAAAATAAGACATTTTAAGAACAGTAACAACATTGAAATAAATATTTCTTATATAAACTATAAAAACTTTAACAAAACAAGAGAAATATAAAATAGAATAATGTGGCCGTGTGTATATAAACGTTATTGTGCAAATGGATTTAAGAATGAAATATGCTAAAGAGATTCTGTGTTCCAATGGAGCAAATTGTTAACGGAGAGCGAAAGGTCGTTAAATGTAGCCATGAAAAGGCACAGATGAATATGAAGAGAGCGACATCTGTTGGATCACATTGGAGAATGCTTGCGGTAGTAAGCATTAGAAATGAAAGTTGGAATTAAAGGCGCCAAAGAATGGCATTCAAAATTAATAGTTGGACTGACATTGATATATTGCTACATGGCTGTGATAGTAATATTGAATAGGTGATTAATGTACGTTTGTTATTTCTAAATGAAAGACAGGTTATAACCAAATATATTGTTAGTGAACGATTTAAATCTAACGAATTATTTTCACTTTTTTATATCTGCGTGAAATATTTATAGGAGTTATATAAATATATCCAAAATCCGTTGGTGTCTTCATAATTGTTTGAATGATTTTGAACTTCCGAAATGCTTTCGGAAACTTAATTAATTTATATGATAATTTAACTAATGAACAGGCTGACATAAGTCTTTTCATAGTTTATATATGAAAGATCCATTCTAATATTGTTACTGTTCGTAAAATACTTCGTTCTAATTTTCCATTACTCTTCATATAGTTTTTTTATTTCCTTATTTCATTTCCACACTGAGCTATTTTTTCTCTGTTGGAATCCTTGGGCTTATAGCATCCTACTTTCCCAGCTAGGGTTGTAACTTAGTTATAATAATAATAATAATAATAATAATAATAATAATAATAATAATAATAATAATAATAATAATAATATTTGTCTGCATCCTTTCTCACTTTTATGTGGGGTCGATGTTTCTGGCCAGCGTTCTCCATCTACCTCTGTCCCACACTTCATCACCGGTTAATCCCTTTGATTGAAGGGAATCCTTAATACAGTCCATTAATAATAATAATAGTAATAATAATAATAATAATAATAATAATAATAATAATAATAATAACAAAACGTCTTATTTACAAATAATTGGTAATTATGACTTAGACATTTATTTAAAAAGATAAACAAGACCTAATCGCTTTCCCTATATAAAGAAAGCATGAAGCATTTAAGTATATTATAAAAGAAATGAGATAGTTACTAAACGAAATTAATAGGAAACATCCAACAAAGTTGGTAAACTTTCTCTATCACGCTTCGAGATGTACGTGCATCCATTTGGAAAGATTCCCCAGTGATACAGACTACGATGTCGACACCACAACAGAGGACTAGGAGAGTAATCGAAGCGAGATATGAAGTTGGCCCTTTCCTAGGCTTAGCTTCCACAATCAAAAGGATCGTTAGGCCTAAATCCTTCAGCAGATATAGTGAATTTGGTCAATTTATAGTTTATGTATGAAAGATCTATTTAAATTTTGTTACTGTTCTTATGATAATTAATATTGTTCATTGTTTCTCTTGTAGTTTATTTATTTCCTTGTTTCATTTCTTCCCTGGGCTCTTTTTCCCTGCTGGAGCCCTTCGGCCTATATAATCCTGCTTTTTCCATCTACGGTTGTAGCTTAGAAAATAATAATAATAATAATAATAATAATAATAATAATAATAATAATAATAATAATTTTAGTGTGTGATCCTTCGGTGTAAAAGTATTTTTCTTGACGCTATAATTATGTACCGCTTGTTACTCATAAGCTACCGTATTTTTTTCGGGATGATAAATCCAGAAAGCTTGATATTTATTAACATTTTATATTACTGGTATCAAGTGATTGATTTAGAATCTTGAGTATACTTCAGTTGTGGAGTAATATGAGCATTGTCCGTTATATAGAGATTTTTTCTTTTCTTTTGTCAGAAATACAAATATTGTATTTTTTCTGTAACAGTTTATGAGGTTTAGAAGCCAATAAAAAGGCAGTCTTGATAATCAGGATAATGGTTAAGTTGAAGATAAACAGATTTGAAGTGAAATCTTGGTTTGGACTACTTGTGATTGAAAGGTAATAACCTTAATTAAATTCTACTCTTGTTATAGGAATAAGCTCGTCTCTCTCTCTCTCTCTCTCTCTCTCTCTCTCTCTCTCTCTCTCTCTCTAAAAAGTAACTGGGAACATGAATGTTCTTCCAAAATATTTTACACGAAAACACTACAAACGACCACTAGATTGGAGACAGGCTTTGTTATGAATATAAATGGCGACAATATTACACAGGACAGTGGCGGTACAAACAATCATTCTCTCTCTCTCTCTCTCTCTCTCTCTCTCTCTCTCTCTCTCTCTCTAAAAAGTAACTGGGAACATGAATGTTCTTCCAAAATATTTTACACGAAAACACTACAAACGACCACTAGATTGGAGACAGGCTTTGTTATGAATATAAATGGCGACAATATTACACAGGACAGAGGCGGTACAAACAATCATTCTCTCTCTCTCTCTCTCTCTCTCTCTCTCTCTCTCTCTCTCTCTCTCTCTCTCTCTCTCTCTCTCTCTGTACTTTAAATAGAGGTATCAGCTCGTTCATACCAAACAAATTTGAATAAGGTTCTCTTTAATAGCAAGAAATAGTGAATATTCAGCCTCTTTTATTTAATGTATTGATTATTCCTTTTACAAATACTATTATAAACTTTAACTATATAAAAGCCAAAGCTTTATAATACCGTTTAGGTATTCCTATGACAAAGCAATATTGGCTAAAAATATTTTTATGCCATATATCCCACCACACTATGATATTTATTTTATCAAACCTCGTGTATCACCTTATTTTAAACAAATACTTTAATTACTTCTTTTATTACTCCCTTATATATCCTTTCATAACTTAAGGAATCTTATATCCCAAAACAGCTGATTGTTCTTTATATCAGAGACTCTTTTTAAGCTTAAGAAATGTTTCTCCATCTATCGTGACGGAGTCATACATTGGTGACTCAAGACTTCGCATGTTGTATAGGGCTAATGGTGCGAACATAGTGGAAACAGAAAAGTTGTAAGTTGATTATAAAACCATTACGTTTAAAAGCTTAAAGGCCGCTCATGAATGGCAGAGGCAAGGGACAGTGACATTGCTCTATCAAGCAGAACGATGCCCTAGAGACTGACCATATTACATATGATTAGCGCTCAATATTCCCCTATACCCAAGCTAGGACCAAAAAGGGCCAGGCAATGGCTGCTGATGACCCAGCGGATAGACCAATAGGCTCCCCTATACCCCCCCCCCCCTTTCCTTAGCTCACAATGATGGTGGAGTTGCAGCGACCAGAGGAACTAACGAGTTTGAGTGGGTCTTGAACCCCAATCTGGTAATCATCAGGCAGGACGTTCCACCAGACCACTAACACCCCATAAAGATTTACTTGAGCAAAACTAGCTCAACTTAAGCATGTACTTAATATTACGAGGCAGTACGCCACTGATTATGTCAAGTAATCATTTCTCGTTTGCGACACAATGGCGCATTACGTACACGCATCGAAAATAATGCCTATTATCTTACGTATTATACCATTCACATAATGACACGAGTTATGACGTCGTGTAAACGGATGACACCCTATACATAGCAGGTTGAACTCTGCGCTGATTATTCCCATTCCAGTTGCAGACACAAACACAACTAACTCTCTGTGATCAAAATTTTGGAAGAACATGGCTAACCTATATTTGCTAAACCTCATACCAGAATACCAACATGACCATAAACTATAGAAATTCATTTTGGATTATCCCGATGCCCTGGTGCAGATAAGAATTTTGTATGCTTTTAAACGCAGCAAGAGATTTTGAAAGAGAACTGCAAGATGTTGTTGCTCCTGGCCATACTTGCAGCACAGAGAGAGAAAAAGGAAATTTTGAACAAAGTAGCAATTGAAAATCAAAGACTCTACAGATATTATACTTTTGGAGCATGTCAATATATAATGAAGACCATTACATTCTGGAGGAGATTAATTGAGTAAGGCCAGCGTGTTGTAATTGCCCTACGTTATTTGGCAACAAGGGAATCTTACAAAAGGCTGTCTTTCCAATTTTGTGTGGCTCCTAATACCATCAGCAGTATTGCGCCTGAGGATTGTAGGACTTTGCAAGCCTTCAACGATTAGGTCATACAGGTACCAAGTGTTCCTGAGGAATGGAAGGAGATAGTCTATGGATTTGAATAATAAGAGAATTTCCCACAGACCCTTCAATAAACAGCAAACATATTGCATCCAGAACCCAGCCTTTGAAGGAACCCATTACTTTAACAAGAGGGACACTCAGTAGAGCACAGACCTCCACCGCAGCTGCTTATTTCTCGACCTTTTGTTCCACCTTGATCTTGACCTTTGACCTTGAGGTATGATGATTACCGTGGATTTTCACACACTCAAATATGAACCAAATCTGAAGTCTCTGTGCCAACGATGTCCAAACTTATGGCTGATTACGTGAATTGGACATTTTTGCTTTATCGTCACCTCAACCTTCGAGCTTGACCTTCCAAAATTTAATAATTCAACAGTTAATCCCTGCAAGTTTCATTACTCTACGATTAAAATTTTGTCCAGGAAGCTCTTCACAAACAAACAAACACACAAACACACAGAAATACGCACAAACACGCAAACAGGAGGTAATACATAACCTCCTTTCAACTTTGTTGGTGGAGGTAATCATAAGAAATTCCACTCTCGAATTCTTTTTGCAGTTCTTGTGGCTGATTATAGGTTCCTGTATGTGGATATAGAAGCAACAACAGGAAATGTTAGATAAACACGAAGCCAACTGGCTTGCCCTTCTAAGAGTGAAACATAAAACGGAAAATAAACCAACAGTGGAATATTTCCCTTTTGGATATGATGCCTTCCCTCTAAAGAATTATCTAATAAGCCATGAAAATACAACTATTGATTGAATAGGCCAAGATATACAGTGGAGAACGCAAACACCTTTGGGATCATAGCGAACATGTAATTTTTGTTCGAAATTAGTATATTATTTAAATCAAAACCTTTATTTAATTTACAGTCTGATATTTCAACTATGCTTCTAGAAAAATGAATGTAATGGGAAAATAAATTGTTAATACCATTTCATGGTCTAATCAATATTCTCCTAGTCATCATTCATAGGTTCAGATTGTTTTATTATTGAACAAAATATAAATATATGTATAAGGTATTTACAATAATAAGCTTGGTATTTACTGTCTTTATAAAACATGAACTATTTTATGACGTTGGGGGCAATGTCTTTTCCGCCAGCCCAGGAGTTAAAGTTGTAGTGCAGTTGTGGTAAGAACCGATTTCTTTTTTTTAAATTTAACTAAGGAGGCTCGTGTTGTACAAATCCATAAGTGGAAGGCTAAGTCTACTACAACCGGACTGTAAGGTAGTGTAGACCGAGGACGTGTGCTTTGAAGTTGCGATGTTTTCTCGTGAGGTAATACGTAGATCTATTCAGATGCTGAGAATTAGCTTGGTGATTGACGAATGTGTGAAGGCAGTGTTCTTCTCATATTGTGTGCCAGTTCCAGAAGAGTTTGACTGGTGTGAAGGAAAAAATTTGAAAATTCGGTGTAGTTTATCTTAATCTCATGGCCTTCAGAATCATCTCAAGAAAACCAGCTTCCAACTGCATACACAAAAAGAACAAAGGTGATACTTTCGCACAGTCACTGGTAACTTTTTTTTTTTTTTTTTTTTTTTTTCAAGTGGAGGTTCCACTACGCCCCAATAGGATCGTTTACTATGGAATCGATAGCTTCCTTGAATTTTGCCAAACGTCATTCCAATCGTAAAGGGAAAGTAAAGGCTGGGTTTCTCATTGACACTTATTAGACTGTAAGTGTAGCTTGAACTGACGGTCAACAAATTGTGAGTCACGAACGTTTCTTGTCAGTTACATCGAAAATGGATATGGTATTGTCATTATTTAGATATCATGCCTAACAAAAAGTACTGATCACATTTTATCATTTGGAAAATTGCTAAATATTTTCAATTGATTGGTGGTCCATACACCTACCTTAGTAACTGGGTATTTTAGCTGATATTGTTATTGACACCGGTCACCACGACACTCTGTGATGAGCTAATTGGGTTATTATATTTAGTCAACAAACTAATACCTAGTCTATGTTACATTCTTTATGAAATCAGATATTAGACTTAAGATTATACACTCACACTTGGATTTTAATTCATTATATACTTGGTATATTTTTCAAAAATGATATTCTGTATATATACTGCATGCAATGGGTAAGTAAGAAAATTGACAGTTATATAGGCGATTTTTTATGTTAACATGCGAGACTCTCTCTCTCTCTCTCTCTCTCTCTCTCTCTCTCTCTCTCTCTCTCTCTCTCTCTCTCTCTCTGTACACCTTAAACATAGCCAGGGGCTCGTTCGACCACAAGCAGAATTACTTACATTTACCTGTGATATTTTGAAACATTAAATATCAAGACTGCTTTATTTAACATATCAAGAACTCGTTTTTCCAAATACTATCACAATCTTACACTATATAAAATAGAGAGCTTCTTCTTACTTTATGACTCTTCTCATAATAAAAAAAAAATATTGACCAAACTTCCTTTCATGGTCTTTAAAATGTCATATATCCAGTGGACACAGTGACGTTCGAGGCCTTCTTATTTTGTTTATATTTTGGATTAAACCTTGTTTATGCCTTATTCTCTTATCATACACAAATATCTTAATTACTTCTTATATTAATTCATATATCCTCTCCTCATTTTTCTGGTCCATATACACCTAATGTTTTGAAGGACCCTATATCCATGCAGAGCTGATTATTCATTACATCAGAAACTCTATTAAGCATAAAAGGGGTTTCTCACTCTGTTATATAACACAGTAGTCGCCAATAGTCAGCATGGGTTAGGACTACGATGTACCAGACGTTGACTTCTGATGAGTCAATGGGTATGCCTACTGGGCCTCCCTAGACTCCCATCGCAATCTCAAAGGGATAGTAATAGCCAGGCTTTTCAGTGAAATCTATATGACTGTGAGTGCAGCTCGAACTTTCAATCCAAAAACTGCGAATAACGAGCTCCTTATATAAGCTACAGCAAACATGAATATCATTATTGTATCTATGATATGGTATGGTATGAAGTTGTGAGGGTTGAGATGTTAAAGGAAGGCAGGGAGGGGGGAAGCTGTACTCGAATGGTTGGTGAAATTTTTTATGTTATCAATGGTACCAGTAGACGTGGTGTGTATCTGTATTGTTCTGCTATTCAAAGGTAAGGGATATGTGCAAGAGTTTTGTAATTCTAGTAATATTAGTTTGTTGAGTGTGGTTGGAAAAGTGTATGGTAGGGTGTTAATTAATAAGATTGAGAAAAAAACAGGGATGCAATTTTAGAAGTGTAGGATGGTTTTAGAAGAGGTAAGGGGTACATGGATCAGATTTTCTTTTTCAGTGAGGCAGCTATGCGATAGATATTTAGAAAGAAGTAAGGTGTATGTTGCACCTATGGATCTTGAGAAACCTTGTGATAGAGTTGATAGGTAAGCGATGTGGAATCTGATGAGGTTATATGGAATTGGTGGAAGGTTTTTGCAAGCAGTGAAGAGTTTATACATAGGCATGAAAGCGTGTGTTACGATAGGAAAGGCAGTGAGTGAGTGGTTTCCAGTGAGAGCGGAACTGAGACAGGTATGGGTGATATCACCATGATTGTTCAATTTGTTTGTTGGTGGAGTTGTAAGAGAGGTAAATGCTCGAGTGCCTGGTCCAGGATTGAGACCAATAGATGAGAGTAATCATGAGTGAGAAGGGTTTCAATTGTTGCTTGGGGATGATACTCTATTGGTTACAGACTTGGAGGAGAAGGGTATGTGACAGAAGGAATTTGAGAGATAATATGAGTAAGAGTAAAGTTATGAGATGCACAAGAAGGAAGGGTGATGTTAGATTGAATGTCATGTTGAATGGAGAATTAATTGAGGAAGTACATCAGTTTATGTACTTAGGGACTATTTATGCTGCATATGGTGGAGCAGAAGCAGTTGTACATCAGAGAGTGAATGAAATGTGTTAGGGCCAATGAGAGGGGTGGTAAAGAATAGAGGGTTAGAAATGAATGTAAAGAGAGTTTGTATGAAAAAAGTGATTGTACCAACTGTGATGCTTGGATCGGAGTTGTGAGGTATTAAAGTGATGGAGAGACACAATTTGAATGTGTTCGAGATGAAATGCCGAGGAGTATGGCTCGTGTGTCTTGATTAGATAAGGGTAGGAACAAAATAGTAAGGGAAGAATGGGTGTGAAAAATGAATTAGCAGCTAGAGTGGATATAAATGTGTTGAGGTGATTTGGCATTGTATAAAGAATAGAAAATGGCTGTCTGCTGAAGTTTATGATAAATGCAAGAGTTGATGGGAAAAGTACAAGAGAATGGCCAAGGTTCGGGTCAACGGATGGAGTGAGCAAAGCTCTAGGTGATAGGAGCATAGATGTGAGTGTGTCAAAGGAGCAAGCTAAAAATTAGAAGGGCGAGCGATTGTGACGCAGTTCTGATATGCCCCGCTGCTTCCACCGGTCGCCTTGGTGACCGTTTGGGGTTGTGGCAGTAGGGGATCCAGTATATGAAGCTGCATTATAGTCGATAAGGAGGGAGGATGGGCTGTGGCACCCTAGCTGTACATACTAAACTGCTGAATCCCTCATGAGGCTGGGAAGAACAAAGAAACCATAATTCCCCTTCTGCTCTTTTTTTTTTATATCAGCTACCCCTCAAAATTGGGGGAAGTGCCATGCTAGATAGGTAGATAGATTTAGGATGAGATTATTCTTAGCAAAAAAAAGTAATGAAGATTTTTTATTGTTTGGATTGATGATAACCATTACTTGATTGTTGATTCATTCAGCTGCCAGTCTTATAGATACCTTTCTCTATGTCTGTCCATGTTATTAGGTTTTTACTTCTAGGTAGCAAGAAAGTGCCTACTGTTTGTTACATAATTCATAAAAAAAATAAATAAGGAACACGAAACTCTTCCACTTTGCATTTAATAATCAATAGTGATTGATATGTATTTCTTGAATATGGTCTACCAAATATCTCATGGGAGGTCAGTTGATTATCTGAAAATCATTCCATAACTTTATCGCATGCAATAGGCCAGTAAGAAAGAGGTGATCTTTCAATGCCGATTTAAATGTCAATATGTCAGTATACCATGTTCTCTCTTTCTCTCTCTTTTTCCACTTACACATTCAGTCAGTCAAACCCACCTCTCTCTCTCTCTCTCTCTCTCTCTCTCTCTCTCTCTCTCTCTCTCTCTCTCTCTCTCTCTCTCTCTCTCTCTCTCATTTAAATATTAATAAACTAGGTTCTCTGTTTTTCCACTTATACAATCAGTCAGTCAAACCCGTCCTCTCTCTCTCTCTCTCTCTCTCTCTCTCTCTCTCTCTCTCTCTCTCATTTAAATTTTAATATACTATGTTCTCTCTTTTCCTCTCTTTCTCCACTTATACAATCAGTCAGTCAAAACCGCATCTCTCTCTCTCTCTCTCTCTCTCTCTCTCTCTCTCTCTCTCTCTCTCTCTCTCCCCCAACTTACTTGACAAAACCCTAGAAATAATACCTATTTCACCATTCAATCTCTAAACGAAAAAATAAATAAAATATTATATATACAAGCGACTGCTATGTATTCAAAGCTTACAAAATATGTTATAACAGAAATCAGAATAAAAACACTCCTTGTTGTTATTATTATTATCTTAACCATTCTCTCCGAGGCGTTTGAGGCTACTAAAGGAGATATTACTGGACGAACGTCCCGACACTTCGTTGTATGTAGCAGAACGCAGTCATTTTACCAGAGCAGTAAAGAAGAGCAAGAACTCACTAAATTTACTTCTCAAATGTTCGTGGTTTTTCATGGTCTTTGTCAAAGTTCCTTGATGAAATATACAAATAGCCATGAGGATTACTAAAGATCGATAAAATAATCCAAGAGTATATAATTCTCAAATGTATACAGGACCAGGACCAGCCATCAAAGAAAAAAAAAATTACCAGAGTAGTAAAGAAGAACATGATTTCACAACTTTTACAAATGTTCGAGATTTTTAATGATTTTCATAAAAGTTTCTCAATAAAATATACAAATAGCCATGAGGATTACCAAAGATTGATTAGATAATTCAAGAATATATAATTCTCATATGTATACAGGACCCAACACCAAAGAAAAAAATTTATCAGAGTAGTAAAGGAGAGACAAATTTACGACTTCTCGAAATATTCGAGGTTTTTAGTGATCTTTGCAGAAGTTCCTTGATGAAATATACAAATAGCCATGAAGATTATTAAAGATTGATAAGATAATTGAAAAGTATATAATTCTCAAATGTATATAGGACCCGACTCCAAAAGAAAAAAAATTACCAGAGCAGTAAAAAAGAGAGGAATTTATGACTTCTCGAAATGTTCGAGGTTTTTAGTGATCTTTGTAGAAGTTCCTTGATGAAATATACAAATAGCTATGGAGATTATCAAAGATTGATAAGATAATTCAAAAATATATAATTCTCAAATGTATACATGATCCGACACCAAAAGAAAAAAAAAATTACCAGAGCAGTAAAGAAGAGCAGGAATTTACTACTTCTCAAATGTTCTATGTTTTTAATGATTTTCGTAGAAGTTCCTTGGTGAAATATATCATTAGCCATGAGGATTATTAAAGATTGATAAGATAATTCAAGAGCATATAATTCTCAAATGTATTGAGGACCCAACACCAAAGAAAAATATTACCAGAGTAATAAAGAAGAGGAGAATTTCACTACTTCTCGAAATGTTCAAGAAGTAGTTACAGTTATTGTTGAATTGTTATAAAATACATAAAATGGCCTTAAAAAGCGACGAATCATTTGCCTAGTCATTAATCAAAGTTATATTTTTTTTATTTCAGAGGGAAATGGTGATCTTTACTTGCTTTGTACAAAAATAATAAACAAGTACTTGTTCCTGGAACTCGGATACAAATAAAATATTAAAGTACGTCATTTATAAAATGGACATCTATTTAATGTTGTAGTTATTTTCCTTTACTCAATGACAGCTATTTGTATGTATAAATTTCTAAGTATTAAGTATTTTCTTATATATATATATATATATATATATATATACATATATATGAATTTTGAGCATGTCCCTATCTATGTTTTCTTTTTTGTGAAGTTAAACTTATGATTACTTTTCCATAGTTTATATTGACTATGTTGGGATATAAATGACTAAAATGTAAATACAATTAAATTTTTATTTATAATACAATGCATTATCAGAGAGAGAGAGAGAGAGAGAGAGAGAGAGAGAGAGAGAGAGAGAGAGAGAGAGAGAGAGAGAGAGAGAGAGAGAGAGAGAGAAAGCTTAATGAGACCTTCATATCTTCATTTATACTACAGTATACATGTGGACACACCACTGATTACTTGTGCATAGTGGTTGCTTATAATCTCAAAAAATTCCCACTCATCATGTTCTACAAACTTCAGTCGAATAGGAATCAGGTATAAACGTTATTGTTTAAGTAAACAGAGGTATATTGTTTCCCCGTTATATGGGTTCGAACGCAATTTAGTTTATTTATGAGGTGAACATGATACTTCCCATCTCTCCCTCAGAGAGAGAGAGAGAGAGAGAGAGAGAGAGAGAGAGAGAGAGAGAGAGAGAGAGAGAGAGAGAGAGAGAGAGAGAGAGAGAGAGAGTAGGATATCAGCAGATACTTATACTAATTTGCGTTTTGTATTGGTTCAATACATAGTATTGTTACTTCTTCAAACATCACATTCATTAAGCTTTACACATTTTCAGGCAAATTACAAAATAGGAATAAAAGATATATATATATATATATATATATATATATATATATATATATATATATATATATATATATATATATATATATATATATATATATGTATATATATACATACATAAATATATATATATATATATATATATATATATATATATATATATATATATATATATATATATACAGAGAGAGAGAGAGAGAGAGAGAGAGAGAGAGAGAGAGAGAGAGAGAGAGAGAGAGAGAGAGAGAGAGAGAGAGACCCAGCTGTGTAGTTGTTTGAGGCAGGAAAACAGGGAATATTTACAAACATTCTAACTTTATGATTTTACAGACAAATTATTCAATAATTGACATGAAAATTCGTAAAGTTAGCTAAACATTATGTTTGAAGAAATAGCAGAATTATGAATTAACCGAATAGATAAATATAGAAAAAAATAAAATAAATAAACCGCTAGGGTTAAGTTAAGGAAGAAAAAACGTTAAGTGAATAGAAGAGTCTAACCAAGAAAGTTACATCGAAACCTTTTCCCTTTCCCATCAATGCATATCAGTTCTCGGGGCCGTAATGCATCCAGAATCCTATTCCAAGTTCTTGGAATTGATTGAATGCGATTTCATCCACGAATGGAGGAATGCATTCCGTTGATTAAGTATCCTTTCGATTGCAACGGATTTATTTTTTTTTATTTTTTTTATTTTTTTGTGATCTTTCGGTTTTTGAGGAATAAGTGATTCCCTTCCAAGGCATTGTACCTTTATAATTCTAATACTACATTCTATTACTATTAATTTTGATGAAGTACATAATGATAATGATAAAAGGAATTATTCATGATGAGAATCATAATAATTGGCACAAGTTTTTTTATCAAATCTATAATACCTGTTCGTTGACTAATCAATGATGATAACAACAACAACAACAAAAATAACAACAACAACAACAACAACAGCAACACTAATAGTAATACTAATACTGATACTAATACTAATAACAATATTGAACTAGGAAAAGGATGACCAAAATTTTTTAAAAATCTAAAATTGATAATTAATTCAATTAAATAATTCAGAGCATGATATATCCCCGGCCAATTAGTTGTGGTGAAAGATTTCGGAAAAAAAATCTGGGGAAAAATTAATAAAAAACGGATTTTACGTTGAAAGAATTTTGCGAATTTATATCAAAATGGGATTGCAATGGGATACTCACTTTCATCTATTTCTTCTTATTGCTGTATTTCATTACTTATTTTTGTTGTTCATTTCCTTGTTTCCTTTCGTCACTGGGCTATTTTTCCCTGATGGAGCTCTTGTGCTTATAGCATCCTGTTTTTTCAACTATTGTTGGAGGTTATCTAATAATAATAATAATAATAATAATAATAATAATAATAATAATAATAATAATAATAATAATAATAATAATAATAATAATTGCCGAATTTTACCAGAATACTCATGGCTATTTTCTATTTACGTTGCTTTTGTGAGAAGTTTTTATTGAACCCACTCTCCTCTATAGAATTGAGGACGATATGTTGAAGAGAAAAATAGGCCTAAGATATAGAGGCGAATCATTGAAATATCATATATAGCAAAAGGAGAATGAAAAGGGAAAGAAGTAAGGAAATGAATAAAGGAAGTGGTTAAAGAGTTAGCGTAAGAGGAGAGATGAAATGAATGAGTCAGGAGAACAGAACATCCAATACTTTAGTCAAAGAAGGATCCATTAAATAGTGCCGAAAAAACCTTTGAGGGGTTCATTTGATTGTTTGAGAATTTCATTAGAAAACAGGAGCCTTAATAGAATGCAAAAGGGCAATGCATATCAGAGAGTTCGACGAATGGTTGGTGAGCATCTTTAGGAGACGAATGTAGACGCTATTGTTATGGAAACTTCCTGGAAAGTCAATTCATATATTTCCTGGGCTACTAAAGGCGTGACATATGTGTGATATATTTTCAGCCACTTACATCTTTTGAAAAATGTCTCTAACATATTGCTAGGAGAAGAATAGGGGCTATTCGATTCATATCTTATGGTTATTGGAGCTTGGGAATGTAATAAACAATCTTACAAAAAAATACAAAATATTTGTCAAAGTATATATGATTAGGAGAAAATACAATTCTTGGTAATAGAGAAGTCATAACTACTACATCAGTCATAGAAATAAAATAAATACTTTTATGAAAAATTTCGTAATTAATTTGTCTCGCTATACAAATTAATTTTGAAATTTTTCATACAAGATTTAATTTTATTTCTAAGCCTTTTATACAGTAGTAAATCGTCCATTACCTAGAATAACATTTCACAAAATTTTTCATTATCTTATGAAAATATTCACATTTCTGGTTATAATTCAATCGCGGAGTGTGAATATTGTAGCAACTGTAGTTTAGTTTCTCTTTTTTTTTTATTTATTTATGATTCTATTAATTATAATTCAATTAATTTCAATTTGAGTTTATATAATTTAATCTAACTAATTTCAAATTCATTTGTTTTAATCTAATCGTATTTTATTTTATTCATTTATTCAATCTAGACCTAATCTGTTTAATTCACAAGACGTAATATTAGAATTTAATGATATTTTCTGATGTAAAAACTTAAATACTGAAATATAGGTTAATTATAGAGTTTTGACATTGATGAACTCAAAGGAAAGGAAGGATGTTGTAGGAACAGTTGAAAAATTTGTCAAGGTAAAAACTTGTCAATAGGAAATCCTCACTATTGACATATATATTATATTTTCTTCTAATAGCGGTTATTATATTCCTAACCTTGAATGACCATTGGTTAAACTCCTATTTGTTACATTCTTAACGATCATAATCAATTATATGTATACTGAGGATAATGACATAAATATTCAATACATTTCTGATAGATGATAACGCTCAGAATGCAATGACAGTAAGTGCAAATGACAGGACATTATTCTCATTATCTGAACTATCGCTAATCACATGACACCGCCTGATAAAATGGGAGAATTAATACATGAAAACGAACAGCATATAAAAATTATTCTTCCCCTGAAGCCCACTATTGACAAGAGAGCTTCAGCTGCCGCCAATAAATAACACCAATAAATCCAATGATGCTACGAGCACAATGGAATGCATTATATGAGAAGATATTTCAAAACAGCTGAGGCGAAGCATGAACTACATTGTAGTCCATTGCAAGTCTTTGATAAATGGATTTTTACGGCATTTGATGTCCGAATTATGCTTTGAACGACGCGAGGATCAAGCTAGTTAACATTCAGTAGTTTTTCGTCTCTAACACTTCTAATTAAGCGCTTCACAATGCCGTAAACTCATTTTTCATGGCATTCCATACTTTTACATTAACAAATACCTGTTTGTTCCCGGGGGATTAGAGATAAGTCTTCCAAAGGTGCAGTTTCGATGTATTATTAAGATTATTAGAATTATTATTATTATATAAATTATTATTAGAATTATCTTATTTATAATATTATTATTATTATTATTATTATTATTATTATTATTATTATTATTATTATTATTATTATTATTATTATTATTATTATTAATATTATCATTATTATTATTATTATTATTATTATTATTAAAATCATAAAAATTATTACTATTAATAGAATTATTTTGATCCAGTACTTGTATTGTAACATATATATATATATATATATATATATATATATATATATATATATATATATATATATATATATATATGTGTGTGTGTGTGTGTGTGTATGTGAAATAATTATAATCCAAACCTTGTATCAATATATATAAATAACGGATTTTGAGCGAAGCGAAAAATATATTTTTGGGTGAGATAGCCATGTCGTCCTGATGGAAGTTCCTATAGGGTAGCTTCCTAGGGTATATTACAACTACGGCGATATTCCCAGAGAATTTACCTTAAGGTACCAGAATTCTAACTCCTGGAGCGAGTATCCCTCGTGAAAGGGATATCGCGACATATCAGAGGACGTATTCTAGACACGTCACATGGCAATCTACGACCTGAACAGAGATTTCGTCTCGTAGGAGGTGATTGACGAGATACGAATTCGGGAAAGAAAAAGGGGAGCCGCTCCCAAGGCTTCCCAATCCCCCGATTCGTATGCGTGCCTGGCGCCAATCCTGGCGCCATCTGTATTCCTTGTAGCGTACACGAGATGCTACAGATACTGTATGTAGGGAGGGGTCCTACAGCCCTTTCTTAGAAAGGCAATGACGGGTCCATCAGGACAACATGGCTATCTCACCCAAAAATAGATTTTTCGCTTCGCTCAAAATCCGTTTTTTGGGCTCAAGCCATGTCGTCCTGATGGAAGTGTACCAGAGCATTACTGTATCTGTGGATTCTCAGAACGTGCCGTACTCCCCGGAGGTATTTATTCCCGGTCGACTAGACCTAGAGACCTAAGATGTTACCGTTATACATCTTTTCAACTAACTATAAACTATGTTAGAGCTTCCTGCCCCCTACAGGGAAGAGTCCTACTAGACTCTGGAAAGTCTCGAAGAGTACATATATCTACGTATGAATACCAGGCAAGCTAATATAGTGGTCTCGCCCTATATTAAGTAAAGCATAGTTTGTATAGAACCACTGCGTCAATATATTGACCAGTAATCCGCACAATACTTGTATTGGACAAAGGTTTATATCCGCATAGGAAGAAACTAATAAAACCGCCCTCGTCCCTTTATGGGACGGAGTCCTCCCATTAGGGGACTTACATAAACCAATGCAACATAGCTTGCATAACAGAACAATTCTATCAGAATTATCCCAGATAAGATACATAGAATTAAAATGCTCAATTATACCAATAAATTGACACAGGTGAAAGAGACGCAAGGTTCTCAAGAACAAGTTTATTGACAGATAATAAACAGACAGGTTAACAACAAATATATATATTTATATAAAAGAGGATAACCCAAAACTTTAAGCATAAGTATGATAGTAAACAGAACTTGTTTATCTGAAAGAAAAACCATTAAACACCACTTTAATAAGATACCAAGGTATCAAGTCATAAAAAGTCTGTATTACAAATCAATCACATTAGCGTTAGAAACGCTTGGCACACATGTCTGAACTTATGCTAGGTTCACCTTTGAAAGAAGGAACAGTCTATATGGGCACTTGGTGCCCTCATTTAGTTTGTAGTACAGTATGTACCTACACACTCACCCTGGACTTAATCGTCCCAATTAAGACCACTGTTCCTCGCAGAGTTAAACAGTAGGGTTAACTACACGACCCACTGCTACCACAGATCTCTTAAGTTCCTCTACTTGCTTCGCATAGTGGCGAAAGAACACCCTGGAAGACTTCCAGCCCGTGTATGAACGGAGATGTTCAAAATCCATACAATTAAAGAAATTTAGGGATGAGGCAACTTTCCTCGGATCGTGACCTGCGGGTGTACTGTCAGGATCCGCTCTGCGAATAAAATATGTGATTTTCGCTCTGAGTTGATTCAGAGATAAATTTGAGCCTGATGTTTCTCCCCTGAATAGTTGACCACCCTTGAAGTCTGAAGTTCTACGAAGATAGACCTTTAGGCATTCTACTGGACATAGAGATGCATCTTCTTTCAGAGGGCAGATTCTCCAGGGACCCCACCTGTTGGTGGGTAACTCATTCTTGGCGAGAAACGTAGGATCCGGAAACAGGTTCAGCTCCCCCCCATCCAGGAACTGAACACGACCTGCCTCTCTCGAGAGGGCTACGATCTCACTAACCCTGGCCCCGGACGCGAGTGCAAATAGGAAAATAAGTTTTTGCGTCAAATCCTTTAACGCACATTCTTCATTGCTCAACAGGGAGGCGAAATGAAGAACTTTGTCTAAAGACCATGAGATGGGCTTTGGAGGTGCTGAAGGTCTGAGCCTAGCGCAGGCTTTCGGAACTTTATTAAAGATCTCGTTACCTATGTCGATCTGGAAGGCAAATAAAATGGGTCTCATCAAAGCAGATTTACACACTGAAATCGTGTTAGCTGCCAACCCTTGGCCATGGAGGTGGATGAAGAAAGATAAGCAGAAGTCTGTTGAGATCTCCTGCGGATTCTTTGCCTTTACAAAGGCCACCCATTTTCTCCAAGATGACTCATATTGCCTTCTAGTCGATTTGCACTTATATTCCTCTAGGAAGTCTCTGCTGGCTTTCGAAATCCCGAAACGCTTTCTCACCGCTAGGGCGAGAAAATCATGAGCTGAGGGGTCTGGGTTTTCTGTAATGAAGCGCAGACAGTCAACTTCTGGACTCGCTGGGTCAGAACTGGATGTGGTAGCGGCACGAACTTCATCTGTAGTTCCAACGCCAAGGGGAACCACATACTGTTCGCCCACTTGTGGGCCACTATTGCCGCTACCCCCTTGAAGGATCTCAGTTTGTTGAGGACCCTCAACAGAAGGTTGTGAGGAGGGAACAGATAAATCCTGGACCATCTGTTCCAGTCGAGGGACATTGCGTCCACTGCTTCGGCTAAGGGGTCCTCGTACGGGGACACGTACAGGGGCAACTTCTTGTTGTCTTTCGTCGCAAAGAGGTCTATTTGCAGTTCTGGGACTTGATTCAGAATGAAGGAAAATGATCCTGCGTCTAGGGACCATTCCGACTCTATCGGTGTGAACCTGGATAGAGCGTCCGCTGTCACATTGCGGACTCCTTGAAGGTGAACTGCCGACAGGTACCACTTCTTCTTTTCCGCCAATCGGAAAATGGCTAACATCACTTGGTTGAGAGGTGGTGACCTCGACCCTTGTCGATTCAAGCATCTCACAACCACCTCGCTGTCCGTCACCAATCTTATGTGGATCGAGTGACGCGGGGAGACTTTCTTTAAGGTAAGGAGCACTGCCATAGCTTCTAGAAAGTTTATATGAAAGGTCCTGAATAGCTTGGACCAAGTCCCCTGGACTTTTTTCCGATGAGAGTGACCTCCCCATCCCTCCTTTGAGGCGTCTGAGTGAATCGTCATCGACGGGGGAGGTGGCTGAAGAAAAACCGACTTCTTTAGATGTCTGGCTTGGGACCAAGGTCTGAGAAGAGTACGTAGCCGAGGCGGCACTGGTATTCTCAGGTCTCTTCGCGCGTTTGATGCATACCTTCTCCAAACTCCGGTTGCATCCTTTAGCTGTGCTCTTAGCACTGGGTCTGTCACTGAAGCAAACTGGAGAGAGCCTAGTACCCTCTCCTGTTCGCGTCTTGATATCCTTTCGGAATCTAGAAGTCTCTTGACAGAGCCCGCTATCTCCTTTCTTTTCTTCGTTGGGATGGAGAAACTGTGTGACAAAAGGTCCCAGTGGATTCCCAGCCACTGGAACTTTTGGGATGGAGAAAGTCGAGACTTTTTTCTGTTGATCTTGAAGCCTAGGTACTCTAGGAACTGGATCACCTGACTGGAAGCTTGCAAGCATTCGGTCTCGGATGCTGCCCACACCAGCCAGTCGTCCAGGTAGGCTACTACCTGAATTCCCTTTAGGCGTAATTGTTTGAGAGCTGTGCTCGCAAGCTTCGTGAAAATCCTTGGGGCTATGTTTATCCCGAATGGCATGGCTCTGAAGGCGTACAGTCTCCGTTGTAGCCTGAACCCTAGGTAGGGGGAGAGTCGACGGCTGATTGGAATGTGCCAATAGGCGTCTGACAAGTCTATAGAGACTGAGTATGCCCTCTTGGGCAGTAAGGTCCTTATGTGTTGCAGTGTTAGCATCTTGAATTTGCAATTCACTATGAACTTGTTGAGTGGTGACAAGTCCAGAATGACTCTGAGCTTTTCCAAGTCTTTCTTGGGAACACAAAACAGCCTCCCTTGGAATTTGATGGACATCACCTTTTGGATCACATTTTTCTCCAACAGTTCTTGAACGTACTCCTCCAAAACGGGGGTGGAGTGTTGGAAAAACCGAAGGCATGGGGGTGGAGTGCTGTACCAGCTCCAACCCAGTCCATTCTTGAGTAGGCTTTGGGCCCAGGGATCGAAGGTCCAGTGATCCCAAAATTTCATCAGTCTCCCTCCTACCGGTATCATTTCACTTGGACTGCCGTCCTGAGGTCTTGCCTCCCTGACCACGACCACCTCTGAATCCCCTTCCCCTTGAGGGGCGCCTAGACGAGCCTCTGGCTGCTCCTCTAGGTTTTGCACGAAAGGAAGAAGACTGTCCTTCGAACGTTGGGGTGAATGTGGTTGACTGACCTGGCACAGCCTGGGGTACCCACTGAAAAGCAGTCGGGGTTTGTGCCACCATCTGGGGCACTGGAGGCAAAGGCAATTGCAGTTGCTGTTGCTGTCTATAAGGCTTGGCTGGCCGAGATGGTAGCCTAGTCCTCATATTCTTCCTCTTTGGTTGAGGACCCTCATCCGGGGAAGATTTTCTTTTGATAGCCAGGCCCCACTTCTGGAGAAGGTTTCTATTCTCCACGGCGGCCTTATAAACAACCTCTTTGACCACATCAGTAGAGAAAAGGTATTTTCCCCAAATGTTGGAGGAGATTAACTTCCTTGGCTCGTGTCTCACCGAAGCCCCGGTGAACACGAACTCCCTGCAAGCTCTCCTTGCCTTGATGAAGCCATAAAGGTCCTTCGTCACTGTGGCTAGGTGAGACTTAGCCACTACCATGAACATTTCATGGACCTTAGGGTCACTTGCCATTGTCTCAAGAGTAGTCTGATGAGACATTGAGGCAGCCAGTCTTTCTTTTGTCTCGAACTCTCTTCGTAAAAGAGATTCGGACAGCTTGGGGAGGTCCTCGCCGAATTGCCGTCCGGCAATATCAGCCTCCAACTTTCCCACTGAGAATGTCAGATGGACATCCTTCCAGTCTTTGTGGTCCATAGGCAGAGCCAGCGACAAGGGTTTACACTCCTCCAGGGAGGGGCAAGGCTTGCCGGCCTCGACTGCCTTTAGGACAGCCGCAAACCCTTTCTGTAAAAAGGGGAAGGCTCTATCAGGAGAGGACACAAACGAAGGGAGCTTCTTGCTCAATGCAGCTACCTTCGAATTCTAGAAGCCCCTCTCTTTCATCGAGGATGAAAGTAGGGCTTGAGCCTTAGCGTGGTCCATAATAATGACCTCCTTCGGCTCTGTCTCCTCCCTTGAAGCTGGTTCTTTTCTCAGCCGGACATAGCAGTCCGGATATGATGCCTTGCTGGGCCAGAATTCTACCTCCTCTAGGGGAACTGAACCCAGCTTATCCGAGATGACGATCTTTCCAGTCGTCATCGGCATGTGCTCAGCATACCTCCATGGGTTAGCATCTGAGCATATGGGAAGGTCTTTCACATTGAGCTTTTTCTGGGGCCCATGTGATTCTGCCAGGGACTGCATACGCAGTTCCATTGCAGCCGCCTTCTCCTGATTCTCTTTCTGCATTTGTTGGATCATTCCAACAATCGAAGGGAGGGCCTGTCCCAGTTCTACTGGGAGACCAGCCGATGTTGAGGGGATAGGCTCCGGCATCTGAACCGGAGTAGCCGACACCTCGTCGACCTCATCCTCTACGACATCCGGGGTTTGAACTTGATCCTGACCTTCTGCCAGGAGGTCTTCTTCCAAACGTTCGTCCAGGTCAGACATCCTGTCATCCAACTGGATGTCTTGCATCGCGACTGCGACTTCCACGTCCACCTGGACTTGATCTTGAGGGATCTCCTCTTGAGGCTGGGGAATCACTGCCTCAGCTGATGCCTGGGGAAAAAGATACGCCCTCATCTTCTCACTTGGAAGATAAGGGCCAGAGGTGTTCTTCTTGAAGCCCCTTACCCAAGTACGAAGCTTTTCCCTTGCTATATCCCTTGATTCCGCCGTTCTAGGGGAATCAAAAGCCTCAGTAATCAGGTTAGTGCATACAGTACATACCTGAGGGTCCCAATACTGGAGATCATCCTTGGAGACAGCGCATGCTGCGTGTCTCCTACAACACTCATGTCCGCAGAGGTTCTTGCTGCCGACATTGCAGAAAACATTTCCGCACTTCGGGGGGTCCTCCTGTAAAGAGAAGAAATTTCCATGAGTATCAAGTGAACTATGTATCACTGGATATGCATAGTATAGCATAACAATTCATAAAGGAAAGACACACACTTGTGTTTCCCTCACAATCCATTGTTGCAGCCTTCCAGATAATAAAATCAAAATGGTTTATCTCTTCTAGAGTAACCATTGCAAGGTTTCAAGAGGAAACAGGTGGAGCTCACACCTAGGCAATGATTTTAAAATCCTGGATAATAGACAGGGAAGAACTCTGCTTCCTATCTGAGGGCAACAGCAAAGGGCTGTGCAAGAAAACACAATAGTGTTAGAAGATACAGTGCTGTACCTAAACCTTTACTGTAGTTTTCTTCTTACTGTATATGCTATACAGAAGAATACTAGTACAGTATAGGAGGATGTGTGCCGGCCTGCCTTTGCCGGCTGGCACACACCACAACTAGCTTTAAAGTATACTACTTAACAGCTATAGGGCGGCAGCACTCTGGTTCAAATGCCTGTGCCGGTCGGCAGCAGCTGCCGGCCGGTAACAGCCAGTGTTGGCCGGCAATGACTACTGGCCAGCAACTACACAAGGTAGTACCCAGCTGCCGGCCACACTCTTGGTGACCGGCAGACAAGGACTGACATAAGCCGGCCGGCAAAGGTACAAGACCGATGCCAGCCGGCAGCAAAAGAACCAGAAGACTACACCTGCCCGGCTGCCGGCCTCATAGGCCGGCAGCCGTGACAGGTACAGCACTAGAAGAAAATAGAATCGATGCCGGGATAAGAGTACACAACCCCCCAAGCCCGGCAACCGAAAGAGTGCATATAAGGAAGGGGAGAAACTTAATTCAGGCTTCCTTGACCAATGCCGTCCGGCTCTGCCGGCAGGCATGGATGAGGGACCAAGAGAGGTCCGGGCAGCACTCGAAAACATAAGACCCTTGCCGGCCAGCATCTCTGCCGGCCAGCAATGGGCTGAGTCAATTCCACATCCCAGCCTATACTAGGTCCAGAAGTAGAACGACGTACAGTACAGTAAAACCCCTGCCGGCCAGCTCTGTCGGCCGGCAAGGTGCAGTACAGTAATGGCTAGGCCATTACGGAGATAGAGGGGGAAGGGACAAGAGGGTCCTGCCAACCTTGCTTTAGTGACAGATCACCCGCAGCCAAGAACTTTGTCTTAGCCTAAGGGAGATCTAAGGGAAAGGGCCAGCAATACTTGCCAGCTTCCAGAGCACCAAAGCAAGGAAGGCGTTGCTACTCCCAAGGGAAGAACTTATCCTCCCCCGAGAACAGCAACAGGACTTAGTCTGGTCGATCACAAAAGAAGGAATCATAACTTACAGAAACCTTCGGTAGTGACCTAAGGGAGCTAAGCTCCCTTTGTAAGTGTTAGGTCAGCGAGGGAGACTCTGCCCCAAGCCAGACAACACGGACTCAGACTAAAAACTCTGTTGTTCTGTCCCTCTTTGAACCAGACTTACTGGAACAGGAAGGTACAGTAACACCCTAGTATAGTTTTATCGAAAATAAATTCGGAAAAAACCACTTAGGGATAAGCCCAAGGCTTAAACAGAGGGAAAGGGATTGCATACCTTCTCCGAAGAAAAGAAAGCAACCGGGGAGTATGATAAAGTATACTAAGGCTCCATAAGCAATTAGCCTAGGCACCAAGAGAATCGATTACCTAATTCACCGAAACTCACACGTATACAATCTTGGAAATATTCCACACAGTCTAAAATGTATAAAATATAGCCTAAAGCTTCAATAAAATTTTAATTACACTCGGAAAAACCAAAATCATACATGAAGTACTAGGACCAAACGACTAGGCTACATGGCCTAGCGTAGGCCAGAATGGCGAATACTTCGCCAAATAATACTAAGCACGAAAGGAAATCCTATGTAAAGCTAAATAGCTAAAATTTATCAAAGCAAAACAACCAGGAATGTCACTCTGACTAACTAATTTATACCTAGCGAGTGACAGTGTCCAGGACACCTCTGGTAGGCT
>NC_090726.1:11364013-11366513 GCF_036898095.1 Palaemon carinicauda | reverse complement strand
ACAGAAAATTATTTCCAATAATATATATTGTGAGCTTGCGATTTATATATATCAAAGGACTTTGCTCATATAATTCAAAGTTAGTTGTAAGGTTTACCAGGTTTTAAGAAACATGGGTGGATCATAATTGTATACTTTTTTTAATTATGTAATTCTAGATACAATTACGGTCGCAGGAAAACCATTTATGAAAGACAAAAGAGGAACAGGTTCGGGTATGATAAACTATAGCTTCCAGCGTCCATAGATTTTATCCTCAATACTACCCTTCGATCATGTAATCGCTCGTTGCAGCTGATGTATTTATCTCATTGTCATCCTTAGCCATCCTCCAAACCCAAAGTTGAAACTCCTTCAGATATGTACCCCCTCCTGTGGAGTGCAATACCTAGCAAAAAATACCAGTGTCACACCTAATATGGGGTAATCATAGGCCGCCCCCTACCTGTCCTGAATTCTGTGCAAATAGCAAGGTTGGTACTAGTCAGCGTTTTTGTGCAAATTCTGATTAGCAGATGTCTTTATAGATGTATGATTTAGGTTGAATATCAGTAATTACATTCCCATTATATTAATATCAATGTTCACGTCATACACACAAGTGAGGAGATTGTGCGTGATGCTTCATGACTTGTATATATATATATATATATATATATATATATATATATATATATATATATATATATATATATATATATATATACATATGCATATATGTGTATATATCTATATATCTATATATATATATATATATATATATATATATATATATATATATATATATATATATATATATATATATATATATATGCTGTTTATATATATACAACAGTAAATATTTAAAAAAGAATACTATTCAAGCACTGGGAAAATCTCTCTCTCTCTCTCTCTCTCTCTCTCTCTCTCTCTCTCTCTCTCTCTCTCTCTCTCTCTCTCTCCTCTGTGGCTTTATCTATATTCGTCGAGCAAAATCCCACATTGACCCTCGCAGGCACTATGAGTTCACTCAGCTGATACCCGAGATCCCTTGCCGAATCCTGGCGCAAAAATTCGGAGTCTTTGATCTCCGCTGGATCAAAGTGAAGGTGCTTCTAGGCTGAGCCCATCTCATGAAATAGCAAATGATTCCGTTTTCAGCTTCAGCTAACGGTGATGATTTTAAGCCTACTTCTAGGTTTATGAATAGTTTTCTTTTTTTATTATTAGCTCAATTCCATCAAAGTATATTTTTTCAAGTTCATTAAGCATGGATTGGATGTCTATTGTCTTAAAAAGGAATATATATTACAGCCAAAAAATATATGCAAATTAGTGTGTAATTACAGCAAGAAAAATTTGCACTAGAAAAGCTAGATCCAAAAATTTGCTGAAATCGTAGAAAGAATCTATAAGTAACCCTATCAATGAAAAAAGCTGTAGGATGCAAAAAAGATTTTTTATACAGGCTGAGAAATTTTCCCCGTCCTTTTATAATCACCTACCTAAATGGCTGAGGACTATGAAGCGTGAAGTAGGAGACGATTAATGGCGAATATTTGATATAAAAGCTTAAGATTGAGACGTCTGGCAAAATCTAGCTGAGGCCCTTTGTATCAATAGGCGTAAGAGGAGATGATGATGATGATGATTATAATCCGGAGACTGATAAATGAAGAATAATTTCCAGAAATTTAGAACTATTTTCAAATTTTAAAGGTAAATCATGTGTGGTATTTCTATAGTCAAGTCCCCTCTCAAAGTCCTATCTGATACTTCCAAATGAAATAACTTCTGATCATTATCTCGTAGAATTATGGCTTATATACTCCTTAAAAAAAAAAAAAAAAAAAAAAAAAAAAAAAAAAAAAAAAAAAAAAAAAAAAAAAAAACCCTTACCTCCATAAAGATAAGATCAAGTTTGCCCAAAAATATTTTGCCATGACCTCACGCTGAACTCGTGACCAGCATATTGTAAATTTTTGATGATACCAAGCTCTCTTGTTACGTAAAAATGAAATATAACTCAACAGAAAAAAAGTAAACAAAAGAAATTTCATGTAATTAATATTACTACATTATAAGTTTTGATTTTTGGGGCTTTACCTTTCGAAATTAACTAGCAGATTTATATTGTTGACCTCAATAGAGAGAGAGAGAGAGAGAGAGAGAGAGAGAGAGAGAGAGAGAGAGAGAGAGAGAGAGAGAGAGAGAGAGAGAGAGAGAGAGAGATTCTCTAAATTTATAGTAATTCATTTGTTTCTGTAATCTTTTCAACTCTTTAATTAAACCAAGGTAATCAAATGTACACTACCCTCGAGGGGCTTAATTAATTATATTTATCTAATATTTTCTTATTAATAGAACAATACATCAAACTTCATAGCCCATATAATTAGAAATTTTCATCTCTCTCTCTCTCTCTCTCTCTCTCTCTCTCTCTCCTCTCTCTCTCTCTCTCTCTCTCTCTCTCTCTCTCTATATATATTATTATATATATATATATATATTATATATATAT
>NC_090726.1:11356513-11361513 GCF_036898095.1 Palaemon carinicauda | reverse complement strand
TAAGGGGTAACCAAAAACCAATCTATATGAAGGTAAGATAAAAAAATCATGAAACATCTTAAGGTCATTAATGTTAACAGCTGTATGTCATACAAAAACAATGAAAAGATACTTGTGTCATAATGTTAGACAGAAAAACATTGGCCGAAACTTACAACTTCTGCAGATCCACAGATTAAACAGCCAGATTAAGAAGACCATTCCATAATTAGGTCACAACTGTAATAAAACTTCTAGAATAGTTTTGAATATTATGATGGAGAAGGCAAACTTTTTATAATTATTGGTATACTTAGCACTACGTACAGAATGGTACAGTCTGGGAAGATCTAAATGCAAAGGATGGTCAGTCAAAATTATGGAAAATAGTGTTCTATGTGGAAGACTCCCTTTTTAAAGTGACCTTTTCAGGAGGCAAATTATTCTTCTGCGTATAAGACATGTTTCAAAGAATCTTATTATAAGACAAGGTTTTTCAATCACTTTGTTCGAGTTTCTTACATGATGAAAAATTGTGAATAATGAGATAAGTCACTTATTTTGATAGAGAATTTTTACACTATGATTAATCAAAATATGGTAAAATAATCAGTAACACCACTGAGAAATTAGATTAACCTTTCCGTTCACCATTACCAACAAGGTAATATCTCTCCATTGTCACCCCATTATTCATCACTTCCGGGAACTCGATAAGTCAATCTATCTGTCGAACAACGAGAGGCGTTAAGTGATGTAATTAAGTCATTCGCTGTCAGGTCACTCCGAAATCACGTCGAGTGCCTGGGGGTTGGGGGGGGGTAGGGGTTGTTAATTGTTGTCCTTCGAGACGGGCCAATGTTCAGACACGACGAGGAATTGAATTACCATCGAGTGAGTCGGACGAATTCAGAAGTGAGGGACGCTGCCAGAGATCTGGTTCAAAGTATCCCAGACAAAACATGGAAAAGGTATAAAAGAACGAAATTTATTCACAGGATACAACGGATATATTTATCATATGTCTCTGCGGCATTACATACATACATACATACATACATACATACATACATACTTTTTGCATCTGAATTGGTCACAAAATATCATAAGTATTGAGCTTGTTACATACATACATACATACATACATACATACTTTCTGCATCTGAATTGGTCACAATATATCATAAGTATTAAGCTTGTTCTCTTGAAGAGAAATTTGGTCAACATAATGGCTAAGGACTATGAAGCGTGAAGTAGGAGAGGACGATTGCAGAGGTATTGATTTAGAAGCTCAAGAAAGAGAGGACTGGCCCTTTACGTCAACAGGCATAGTAGGAAATGATGATGAGGATGAATTGAAAGACATTCCGGAGTGAATCACAAACCAAAATTCAATGATTATTGTCGACGCATCTATTTGGAGAAACAGCATGCCAATCTTGGGAAAGGTAAGAGATCAGATATGATATGGAATAAATATAATCCCCTGAAACCTGTGGATCAGAAAGTTTATGCTTCAAAAAAAAAGAGTCAATGTGACAATACATAAAAAAAAAACGCCCCTGGTACAAATCAGGAATAAAAATGTTGGGCTATCCTAAAATTGGCACTCTTTGGTGTAGACTGGACAGTTCCCTCTTTATTAATGGCCAAATGAATAGATTAATAGTGTGTGTCCCCCAATGGTCCGGTTGTACGCAGTGTTTAAATCTAATTATGCGATAGTTAACATAGACCGACTGTTTACATTATCCATCACTAGATTTTTCAACATGCTAATGAAAACAGTTTGGGTTTCCAATAATTCATTTCAACTCTCTCTCTCTCTCTCTCTCTCTCTCTCTCTCTCTCTCTCTCTCTCTCTCTCTCTCTCTCTCTCTCTCTCTCTCTCTATACGTCAAAATAGTTGAATGTTTGATTCCATAAACATTGATATATTCAGTTCCTTGATCGGGAATTATTTTACGAGGTGCTCTAAACCACTCAACAAAAGCCATAAGTGGCTTAACCACCGCAAAAGCCGAATTCTCAAAAGCCGTTCACAGAACAACGTAATCATGTTGGGAACATGAAATTCATTTACATTCATAGATTTACATAATCAAATGCAATAGTTTTATCATATTTTAGATGTTCTTATATATATATATATATATATATATATATATATATATATATATATATATATATATATATATATATATATACATTATATATATATATATATATATATATACACACATTATATATATATATATATATATATATATATATATATATATATATATATATATATATATATATATACACACATTATATATATATATATATATATATATATATATATATATATATATACATATATATATATATACATATATATATACATGTGTATATATATATATATATATATATATATATATATACATATATATGTAAATATATATATATATATATATATATATATATATATATATATATATGTATATATATATATATACATATATATATATATATATATATATATATATATATATATATATATATATATATATATATATATATATATATATACAGTATATATATATATATATATATATATATATATATATGTGTATATATATACACAGTATATATATATATATATATATATATATATATATATATATATATATATATATATATATATATATATATATATATATATATATATATATATATATATATATATATGTATATATATATATATATATATATATATATATATATATATATATAATCAATTATTGTATAGGATGAAGCAATGGACATTTGAATATTTTCCATTCATTTATTTATTTCGATTTACTAAGATTTTTTTGAAAAATTAGTGATAAAATAAACTTTTTGTTTTTATTTCAGTAAGGAAAAAACATATATTTCATGTTGTTTATTCTATACTGAGGCATAATGTGACTATGTCTTAACATAAAGACGTGCACGATATATCTGCTTTATTAACGCAACATAACAAGCTTGTATGTAAATGGTTTTTCAAAAACAATATGTGCCTAATGTATTTTTGGGAATGAAGCATTTGATTTGCATGAAAATTTAGGGCGGCTATATGAAGGAATACTATTGTGTAAAAAAAAAATTGAGTATTGAATTATCGTTAAGTAGAGGAAGAATGTATGTTGAAATGGCATTTGGAATTTTGAGTAACAAATGTAGGATATTCCTTTGTATCCTAAACATATATCTCCCTCTTGTTATGAATATTACCAAAGAGAATATGTTCTTCATAGTTACGCAAGAGAACCTAATAACTTTCATTTTGAAAACACCTTAATAATAAATCGATTAGAAGAGTTTGAATATTTTATGAATGTACGAACTGGACCGGCACCAGATGATATCAGAAACACGTTCCCTGATTATTTCGTGAGTGAAGTAGAGGCATTGAGGTATTTATAAAAATGAAGGATATCCTCGTAAGCATAAGGTAATCATTATGAATATTGAAAGAAAGATTTGCTTATACTTCTACCGTTTGCTTCAGAGAAAGAAAGATTTGCTTATACTTCTACCGTTTGCTTCAGAGAATTACCTTGTACTTCCACCTTTTACTTGCGAGGATATCCTCCAAGCAGAAGTGAAAGGTTGACTCGTGTTTCGAGAGCGTTTAGTTACATGCTGGAACTTGTAAGATTTCATTTGTGCTGTCAAGATAAGAAAGAGTTTAGTATTTATAATAGGTATTTAATGCCCTGTTTTTACTTTGTATTTAATTAAGTTTACGCATCAGAAAGAACACAGACGCCGCCGCGCCTTTCCCAAAGCCTCGCTGGCGACATCTATCCCCCACCCCTTGCATTAGAAGTTCTTTGACCTCTTTTTAGCTGGCCCCACACCTTGCATTAGAAGTTCTTTGACCTCTTTCTAGCTCCCACACCACTTGCATTAGAAATTCTTTGACCTCTTTTTAACTCCCACACCCCTTGCATTAGAAGTTCTTTGACCTCTTTTCAGCTTCCCCATCCCTTGCATTAGAAGTTCTTTGACCTCTTTTTAGCTCCCACACCCCTTGCATTAGAAAATTCTTTGACCTCTATTTAGCTCCCACACCCCTTGCATTAGAAGTTCTGTGACCTCTTTTTAGCTCCCCCACCCCTTGCATTAGAAGTTCTTTGACCTCTATTTAGCTCCCCACCCCTTGCATTAGAAGTTCTTTGACCTATTTTTAGCTCCCACACCCCTTGCATTATAAGTTCTTTGACCTTTTTTTACCTCCCCCACCCCTTGCATTAGAAGTTCTTTTACCTCTTTTAAGCTCCCACACCCCTTGCATTAGAAGTTCTTTGACCTCTTTTCAGCTCCCACACCCCTTGCATTAGAATTTCTTTGACCACTTTTTAGCTCCCACACCCCTTGCAATAGAAGTTATTTGACCTCTTTTTAGCTCCCCACATTTTGCATTAGAAGTTCTTTGACCTCTTTTTAGCTCCCCCACCCCTTGCATTAGAAGTTCTTTGACCTCTTTTTAGCTCCCACACCCCTTGCATTAAAAGTTCTTTGACCTCTTTTTAGCTCCCACACCCCTTGCATTAGAAGTTCTTTGACCTCTTTTTAGCTCCCACACTACTTGCATTAGAAGTTCTTTGACATCTTTTTAGCTCCCACACCCCTTGCATTAGAAGTTCTTTGACCTCTTTTTAGCGCTCACACCACTTGCATTAGAAGATCTTTGACCTCTTTTTAGCTCCCACACCACTTGCATTAGAAGTTCTTTGACCTCTTTTTAGCTCCCACACCTCTAGCATTAGAGGTTCTTTGACCTCTTTTTAGCTCCCACACCTCTAGCATCAGAAGTTCTTTGACCTCTTTTTAGCTCCCACACCCTTGCATTAGAAGTTCTTTGACCTTTTTTTAGCTCCCACACCCCTTGCATTAGAAGTTCTTTGACCTCTTTTTAGCTCCCACACCTCTAGCATTAGAGGTTCTTTGACCTCTTTTTAGCTCCCACACCTCTAGCATTAGAA
>NC_090726.1:11339013-11351513 GCF_036898095.1 Palaemon carinicauda | reverse complement strand
TTCCATCCTCTTTTTTTTCCCCTATGCAATTAGTATTATCCTACGATTCACAGACGAATGTTGAAAATATTTTTAATTTGACAATCTTATGTCCTAGGTAAGCAGCAGAAACTTCGCATAATTTAATTGGAGGTAAAATTTTGCTATAGTTTTAATAAAAATTGTGTTTATTATTAATAAAATTGCCTTTAATGAACAATTCTATTAAGAAAATCATAATTCGCATAGGCCATAATGGTTATGGAGGCCAAATGCAGATGGAGCCACCTGTCTCCCAAGGACGACAGAACAAGGATTTCTTCTTCCTTGACTTTCATAGTTCTACATTCTGAACCTTCAACCTAACGACGCCTTTTCTTACTTGGCGCTGAGATTGTTAACATCTATTGTGGATATTTTATGCAAGTGAATTTTTCAAAGATTTTATTGATTTCTTGTTCATAGTGATTGGTTCCTATATACAAAGTGTTACGGTCCGTGAAATTAAGGTACAGGTATTGCTAATTCTATATTTTAAGACATCTTCGTGTCAAACTATCGGAATGCCATATATTTCATACAGTTCTTCAAACTTTCGTTTGCAAATCCTACATATTTGAGTAGTTAAGTCCTTTATTGTACAAGAATTCTCATGCATTTTTTAAGTATTCTTTGCTTAAGATGGCTTTGTGATTTTTCGTTGAGTACTTACATGTGCAAAGCAATGAAACTAATGTAAATTTTGATTTTTTTTTTTCCATTTTGAAGCTTTTATATCACGTGAAACTTTATTTGGTAACATTCGTTGCAGTGCAAAACTGGGGAAAATATTTTACTAACTGCTCGTTTCCATAGAGAGGATTATTGGAAGTGAAATTTATTGGATATCTTTTAAAACTTATATCTAAGTGTTTTCTTTTCAAGAAATTAAGATTTGTGAATGTTTACAAAGTATCGGTTATTTTGAGCTATTGTCTTCATATAAGCCTAGCTTTATTTGAAAAATGAAAAACATTTAGAAGATGAGGTCAGTTTTGTTTTGCTATTTTTTTTCCATTGATTTTTCTTAATTTTGTCTTGGTTCTATGGCGGCTGATTTTTTGAAGTACATATTTCGGTTATACGGGAATCAAGTGTTTATCAAATGTTGAATGTCTTGTTACACATTCCGAGGTTAAGTCTATAGGTGAATATTTAGTGACCTCGACTATTTAGTGATTTACTAACTTTGCTTATAGTGAATGTGTACGGACTTTGATTATAGTGAATATGTACGGACTTTGCTTACATAGTGAATGTGTACGGACTTTTCTTACATAGTAAATGTGTACGGACTTTGCTTGCATAGTAAATGTGTACGGACTTTGCTTGCATAGTGAATGTGTACGGACTTTGCTTACATAGTGAATGTGTACGGACTTTTCTTACATAGTAAATGTGTACGGACTTTGCTTGCTTAGTGAATGTGTACGGACTTTGCTTGCTTAGTGAATGTGTACGGACTTTGCTTGCATAGTGAATGTGTACGGACTTTGCTTGCATAGTGAATGTGTACGGACTTTTCTTGCATAGTGAATGTGTACGGACTTTGCTTGCATAGTGAATATGTACGGACTTTGCTTACTTAGTGAATATGTACGGACTTTGCTTGCATAGTGAATGTGTACGGACTTTGCTTGCATAGTGAATGTGTACGGACTTTGCTTGCATAGTGAATGTGTACGGGCTTTGCTTGCATAGTGAATGTGTACGGACTTTGCTTGCATAGTGAATGTGTACGGACTTTGCTTACTTGGTGAATGTTTACTGACTTTGCTTACATAGTGAAAGTTTAATGACTTTGCTTACATAGGGAAAGTTTAATGACTCTTGCTTACATAGTGAAAGTTTGCTTACAGTGAATGTTTACTGACTCTGCTTATATAGTGAATGTATACTGACCTCGCTTACATAATAGAATATTCACTGACTATGCTTACACAAATGTGAATGTTTAGCCACTTTGCCCACTCGGAGGGTTTTAGTGACTGCCTACTGTTGAGAGTTTTAGTGACTGCCCACTCGGAGAGTTTTAGTGACTGCCCACTCGGAGAGTTTTAGTGACTAGTTGCACTATATGTTTAGTGACTAGTTGCACTATATGTTTAGTGACTAGTTGCACTATATGTTTAGTGACTAGTTGCACTATTAAATGTTTAGTGACTAGTTGCACTATTAAATGTTTAGTGACTAGTTGCACTATTAAATGTTTAGTGACTAGTTGCACTATTAAATGTTTAGTGACTAGTTGCACTATTAAATGTTTAGTGACTAGTTGCACTATTAAATGTTTAGTGACTAGTTGCACTATTAAATGTTTAGTGACTAGTTGCACTATTAAATGTTTAGTGACTAGTTGCACTATTAAAAGTTTAGTGACTAGTTATACTATTAAATGCTTAGGGGCTAGTTGCACTATTAAAGGATTAGTGACTCTTTACACACTAGTAAATGTTTATTGAATCGGGTTACAAACTTGTGAAGGACAAGTGAATCACGGTACACACTTGTGAAGGATAAGTGAATCACGGTACACACTTGTGAAGGATAAGTGAATCACGGTACACACTTGTGAAGGATAAGTGAATCACGGTACACACTTGTGAAGGATGAGTGAATCACGGTACACACTTGTGAAGGATGAGTGAATCACGGTACACACTTGTGAAGGATGAGTGAATCACGGTACACACTTGTGAAGGATGAGTGAATCACGGTACACACTTGTGAAGGATGAGTGAATCACGGTACACACTTGTGAAGGATGAGTGAATCACGGTACACACTTGTGAAGGATGAGTGAATCACGGTACACACTTGTGAAGGATGAGTGAATCACGGTACACACTTGTGAAGGATGAGTGAATCACGTTACACACTTGTGAAGGTTTTGTGAATCACGTTACACACTTGTGAAGGTTTTGTGAATCACGTTACACACTTGTGAAGGTTTTGTGAATCTGGTTGCATACTTGTGAAGGTTTTGTGAATCTGGTTGCACACTTGTGAAGGTTTTGTGAATCTGGTTATTCACTTGTGAAGGTTTAGTGAATCTGGTTATTCACTTGTGAAGGTTTAGTGAATCTGGTTATTCACTTGTGAAGGTTTAGTGAATCTGGTTGCACACTTGTGAAGGTTTGGTGAATCTGGTTATTCACTTGTGAAGGTTTAGTGAATTTGATTATTCACTTGTGAAGGTTTAGTGAATTTGATTATTCACTTGTGAAGGTTTAGTGAATTTGATTATTAACTTGTGAAGGTTTAGTGAATTTGATTATTCACTTGTGAAGGTTTAGTGAATTTGATTATTCACCTGTGAAGGTTTAGTGAATTTTATTATTCTCTTGTGAAGGTTTAGTGAATATGGTTGCTCGTGAATCTGGTTACAGACTAGTGGAGGTGAAGTGAATCTGGTTACAGACTAGTGGAGGTGAAGTGAATCTGGTTACAGACTAGTGAAGGTGAAGTGAATCTGGTTACAGACTAGTGAAGGTGAAGTGAATCTGGTTACAGACTAGTGAAGGTGAAGTGAATCTGGTTACAGACTAGTGAAGGTGAAGTGAATCTGGTTACAGACTAGTGAAGGTGAAGTGAATCTGGTTACAGACTAGTGAAGGTGAAGTGAATCTGGTTACAGACTAGTGAAGGTGAAGTGAATCTGGTTACAGACTAGTGAAGGTGAAGTGAATCTGGTTACAGACTAGTGAAGGTGAAGTGAATCTGGTTACAGACTAGTGAAGGTGAAGTGAATCTGGTTACAGACTAGTGAAGGTGAAGTGAATCTGGTTAGACTAGTGAAGGTGAAGTGAATCTGGTTACAGACTAGTTAAGGTGAAGTGAATCTGGTTACAGACTAGTGAAGGTGAAGTGAATCTGGTTACAGACTAGTGAAGGTGAAGTGAATCTGGTTACAGACTAGTGAAGGTGAAGTGAATCTGGTTACAGACTAGTGAAGGTGAAGTGAATCTGGTTACAGACTAGTGAAGGTGAAGTGAATCTGGTTACAGACTAATGAAGGTAAAGTGAATCTGGTTACAGATTAGTGAAGGTAAAGTGAATCTGGTTACAGATTAGTGAAGGTAAAGTGAATCTGGTTACAGATTAGTGAAGGTGAAGTGAATCTGGTTAGACTAGTGACGGTTTAGTGAATTTGGTTACTCACTAGTGACAGTTTAGTGAATTTGGTTACTCACTAGTGACAGTTTAGTGAATTTGGTTACTCACTAGTGACAATTTAGTGAATTTGGTTACTCACTAGTGACGGTTTAGTGAATCTGGTTACACACTAGTGACGATTTAGTGAATCTGGTTACACACTAGTGACGATTTAGTGAATCTGGTTACACACTAGTGACGATTTAGTGAATCTGGTTACACACTAGTGACGATTTAGTGAATCTGGTTACACACTAGTGACGATTTAGTGAATCTGGTTACACACTAGTGACGATTTAGTGAATCTGGTTACACAGTAGTGACAGTTTAGTGGATCTGGTTACTCGCTTGTGAAGGTTTCGTGGATCTGGTTACTCGCTTGTGAAGGTTTAGTGGATCTGGTTACTCGCTTGTGAAGGTTTAGTGGATCTGGTTACTCGCTTGTGAAGGTTTAGTGGATCTGGTTACTCGCTTGTGAAGGTTTAGTGGATCTGGTTACTCGCTTGTGAAGGTTTAGTGGATCTGGTTACTCGCTTGTGAAGGTTTAGTGAATCTGGTTACTCGCTTGTGGAGGTTTAGTGAATATAGTTACACACTTGTGAAGGTTTGGTGAATCTGATTACACAGTTATGAAGGTTTAGTGAATCTAGTTACACACATATGAAGGTTTAGTGAATCTAGTTACACACTTGTTTAGGTTTAGTGAAACTGGTTACACAAAAGTGAAGGTTTATAGAATATGGTTACGCACGAGAAGGTTAAGTGAATCTGCTTTAGATCTTGTGGAGGTTTAATGACATTGTTTACACGGAAGTTTTATTGACTTTGGTTACTCACAAAATGTAAAGGTATTGTGACTTTGGTTATACACTCGTGAAGACTTTACTTTGGTTACACGCTTGACTTTGGTTACACACGTGAAGGTTATCTTCGGTTACAGACTTATGAAGCTTTGACTTTGGTTCCACACGTACAGTTTTTTTGAAGGACTCCTAATACTTTTGCTTATTTTTAATTAATGTGATTTTAATTTATATAATTAATTTACTTGAAAAGCCTACCTGGCGCCTGGTGAATTTGTATAACAGCGTGTAAATTATATCTTGAGTTATATACTTTAATTATTAGAACTGTAATTCGCTATCCGAAATAAACGATTATCGGCTAGTTTGGTATTCTGTTTTAGGGGGGCCTAGGTCATAATTTTCATATTGGATTAAATTTTGAAGTCAATTTTTCCAAGTTCATTGTTTACTTTCTGTGCAGTCGTAGTTTGTATTTGATTTTGCCAACTTTTTTGTACGACTTAATCATTACCTTGTTTTCTTAACCTATTAAGAGCTTCCTAATACTTATGCATAAGTCTCCGGATGTTCTAAAACACCTATTTTTCCACACTCCCTTAAGTCTCCAAGTGTGATGCATAATATGTTCAAATTTAGAGTAATTTTATATCTTTTGATTGAATGTTGAAAATTCTCTCAGGTCAGTATATATCCATTATTACTTATATGAATGTGAAATATATCATGAAATAATGATCCGCAGGGCTTGCATGCGCAGCTCCTTATGTACTGCTTGCCAAAACAGAGGAGCAGTGACGTAATGTTAATTTTGCAAGCGTACCGAGCCACGGCGGATCAAACACTACTGGGAGTGAAGGTGTATCGATTACTTTAATTTGTTGCCACTTACATGAACTATAAACTTTTTCAATTCTTTATCTTGCTTATTTTTCATTTATTTTATTGCGGCAAATCACCCATGGGCATTTCCTCGTTCAAAAACTCTGGTTTCCCACTGATGCCCCCATAATTGTCTTTGTGTAAAGAGGTCCAAAAACTCCTCTGCTTCCAATAATTATGGTCAGAAATGCATCAAATACAAGATAACGAGTAGGGAAAATATATTGCTCCCTTATTTGACTAGATATAAAAGTATAGCCAATATTTACCGTTTTGAGTTTTAAGATTTAAGTATTTTTCATCTAAATTTCTCTAGTACTTCCATTAAAGGTTAGTTTCTTCGATTTTGGGTCATACATAAGAGTATTCTCACTTCAGTAACCCTGAAGTGTTTCAGCTATGTTTTTAATTTATTTTTCAAATGTTTTCGGCTTTTACAAAATATATCTTGCTGTTAGGGTAGATTTTGGTCTTAGGTGACGTTGTTTACTTGAATTTCTCAGGAATTTACGTGATCTTATAAGCAGATACTAGTTACTGAATTAGTAAATATTTAGTTTTTTTTTATATTGAAGTGAATTTTGTCTTGTGAAAATTATTTCGCCAGCTTCATACAAAAGTAGTTTTTTACCAGGCGTTTTAGTTAGTTTTTAGTGGGTAAGCAAATTTAGATATTCTTTAAAAGCATTGAGATATATACGGTACATATTGTAGTAAAATTGCATTTTAATAATTCTGATATTACTTTTAAAAATATATATTCTTGGTAAACAAATTATTAGCATTGTCGCTGGTAATGACTGTTTAAAGATAGTCTGGGTAGCCAAAATATTTACACTATATTTTTCTCTTCCAGATTTTTTAATGATCATACTGACTGAGGTGCTAAAGCTTGAACGATGAGCTTCACACATACAAATCGTGCAAGATTTCATTCAGCTGAACTGGAGTAAATTTATCAAAAAAATATCTACTTGGAAATTGACCCACAAATTCTAAACCTTCGGTACTGGTAGGTGTATAAAACTTTAAATGACATTTGTTTGGCTTCATGGCTATGTTGCAACTTTTGTAAAATTAAAAACTCTGTCCGTTTAAACTAAACTTTAAAACAAACTGTTCTATTGCAATTAGGAATTAAAATTTTACCTGTAAGTGTAAGGCATTCATATTTCCTAAAGTTATTGTATATAATTTCTAAATTACTGGGCCACAACTTTAATATTAGAAGTACAGTAATAGGGAAATCTAATAAATTTAGAGAGAAGGATATTTATACTTTGTATCTCAACATACAGGGAGATTTGAGTTTCTTACCAGTGTATATTTCTGTTTAATTTAATTTTGATTGACAGATAATTTGATAAATGTAAATTTACCTGAAATCTATTAACTAAATTGTCTAATATAAAGAACAAAATATTCAAATTTAAGATAGAATGAAAAAAAGTGACGGTGAAACATTTTCTTTATGTTGATTTGCTGTGAACGATCAGACTAGGTCCCCACCATCACCAATTTGCAATGGCTAACGTGATGATGAAAACTGGCTAAGCCACAGACGTGAATAAGGACATGTCTGAGACCTTTGTATTGATGTGGAGTAAGAATATCTGCATTTTTGTTGTTGTATATGACAGGTTTAACGAGTTTGTTAAAAATTCCATATTTTGAGCAGGTAACAAATAATTGTTCAGCACCAAATACAAGCCGTTCAGCTCATTGCTATGGAGATAACTTTCAGCGGCACATTTGGGCGACAGCTGAAACTAGCCGTATAACATTGAGCAAGGCGGTACATCTCCCACTTGTCAGCTGGGTGGAATTAGGGTGACGATAGATGGAGCCTCAATCCTGCTCACATGCGCAGCCGCAGCAACCAACACACTATACTTTTCATTTCGGCTCGGCAAAGAACGGACTTATGTCTGCTCTTCCACTCGTTTAGTTTCAAAAGCCTATTTTACAAAATACTGGACTAAAATTTTAAACTTATCCCTTTAACTAATATATTTGTGTGCATTCAAATAAGAATGCAGGTTTGTCCAAGTAAGGAAAGGCATGCCAAAGCACCTTTTTTTTTTTTTGTGGGACTGATCACCACTCGCTCTGTCCTGCGTGCAGAGGACACAACTGTTTCCAAGCATCTCCACGCGTTGTAGGGTGTCTCCAGCACAATGCCCAAGATTTGAAACAGCAAGAAAGCTGGGAGGAATTCTTCACCCTTGAGGTCATCCTCGAAGGTGAGAAAATACCTCTCCAACTTTTGCGTGTTAATACCGCCATGTTGACTGCTCGATCGGTCTCCTCTGATAATTTATCGGGCAAGTCTCCCCTCTGATAATTTATTTGGCCTGTGGAGATAATTTGACTTGGGATAACCTGCGGCTTGAAAATCAAGGTTCATTCTCCCAGAGATACAACTCGGGCTTCCTTTGCAGGGGATTTCCTTTATGTTGATGTTTTACGCAAACTTAGGCCTTTGTAAAGGTATTTGGGCTCAGTCAAGAGTGCGCTTGCTAGAGGTTCTCAGTCAAGGAAGAAGGGAGGGAATCTCCACCTCGTAGGAGGGTTTCTAAAACAAACTTTCTCCATAACATTCTACTTTAACGGATGAGGGAAAACTTAAGACCAACACTTTGCCGTATCCCATCAGAACAGATTTTCTAGATGCAAGCCTAGCCTCTCACTTGAAAGAGTCCAATTTGGTCTAGTGTGCACTTGTCAACCAGTCCGCTGGATGATCAGTCTACAATTATTTCAGGTGTTGTCCGTCCTTTCCTCCCAGGGGAGAAAGTATTTCACCTAGTTGGTTTCCTCCAAGGAGTTTAACTAATAGCATCCAGTAATCTTAATTCCATGCTCGAGATACTCGGAACGAAATATCTCTGGGATACACGAAGGTGGGACTCTACAAACTATTTGTTTGGAACACAGTTCTGCCCAAAAAGTGTCAAGATCAGAGACTACCATTCAACCTGGTACTTCATTTTCTGAAACTTCCCTTATGTCAAGTTACCCCTTAATCCAGTCTCCTAGTTAAGATCAAAGATGATGGATGTCAAAATTTCTAAAGAACACTTTAGCATAACTATAGGAAAAGTGATTGAGAAAGAATAAAAATTAAAAAATCAGCCATAGGTAAGGGAATCCAGCGCCCACACTGTTCATTTAGAATGAACACAATAGAATCCTAATTAGGTTAGTCAAATCACCAAGCAGGAAACTTAACACAACGCTCACCAATGTGAGCTTGGTATGTCTTGACAGTTCAGACCATGAAGTACAGTAGACACAACATTCTGAATCTGCCACAATATTGTTCTCCATTCAATTGAATCTCAACCAATCGCCTTAAAATGCCAACTTAGCCCACGGTCACCTTTCTAACGCTCCCATCGCCACAACACTATCGCCTATTCAATGCTCGCCTCGCCAGAACTCTCCACTTAGTGTTCGATGCTTCAAATCAATAGAGAAATTTACCCTACCTATTCTCACTCTTTCACGAGATTCTCACCATTAGGAGAAGTCAGTGCGCTTCTCACCTTCACATCACTTGCCTTCTCAGCGAGCTCCTGATGGGCATGCTTTGGATATTCATGTGCATAGAGATCAGTGCACAAACACATCGCACAACTGGATTTAAGCTTTTCAGGCAGTACAGATGAATGGAAAATGGAGATTATAAACAGTTTACTTCACTCAGGATAAACCCTGTTTCAGTATTTAATGAAAATTTAAATAAAAAAAAGTGGTTGCAGGCAGCTTCCTGGCTAGATTACTGGTTGCATTCTGGATTATCTGTTGGAGCAATGACTTCACCAGCAAACACAATAGAGAAGCAATGTTTGCTTTCCTGCTTTATGGCATTCAAACCATAGAATTCGTTACTCAATATCCCTAACCAGTGGGACAACAAGGTCTTGACAGTAAGATGCAGTCTTCTCAAAATTTAGGAAAAGTTCAGAGAAGGGAAGCTGTGAAGCTACATAACCCCATGGGCAGTCCCTCCCTCCTTAATGTTGAGGACAGAAGCAGTGGTAGAATGGGGGGAGGAAAAAAGGCAGGACTGACTCTTTAAAAGAGCGATGACATCCTGCACATATCCTGAACCTCAACAACAATGCTCTTACCAGCCAAGTGTCCAGCTCAAAAGAAAAGTCCTAACCAGCCTTTACAATTAGTGCCAATAACCTTGATCAAGGCAACGCTTTCGACCCAGAACACCAAGGAAAGGTAGAAAGAACCAACGGGGTCATCAGGTCAACTGGCTCATAACTCGGACCAATCCACTGATAGGAGGTTGCCTTTAAATCAGATGGTAGAGGTAGAGTTTTTAAGAGACCGAATCTTGGTTGGTTGCTCTCCTCAGGGCAGGATATTACATCCCATTCACACATTCCCTCCTGACCTACCATCTAGTGATCAAACTCCTACGTGAAGGGATCTGCAAAACAGCAGGCAATTCAGGCTAACGTCTGACCATGCTAACGAATGCTCTCAGAGGTTTGAGAAGTCCCAGGCTTCTACAGTCACCTATTTCTGGTCAAAAAGGCATCAGGAGACCATTATTGGATCTTTCTGCTTTGAACAAGTTTGTTCACCAAACACTGTTTTAAGATATTGACAGCACCAACGGTAAGTACACCAAAGGACTTGTTGATTACACCCAATCTTAGAGACACTCCCAGATACCTATATATCCTGCCTCGAAGTATCTAAGGTTCTCTCATAAGATGCCAGTTCAGTTCTATGCTTCTGCCTGTCTACAGTACCACAGGTGTTCACTTTAGTGTCAACATAGGCCCACAGGAATATTTGTCTCCTGCACTTCTTAAGATAGGCTGATTCTAGGTGAATCAAATATTCTTCTTCTCTGACACTTGACAAATTTGGTAAAGATATAGGGGTAATGGTGAATCTCAAAGTAATCAACAGAAATTCAAAATCTCTTAAATTTGGAAATTAAATATATACAAATCTAGGCAGTCTCCCTGCCCTTAGTAAGAGTACACAGAACAGAATCAGAACAGTTTTTTGAATGAGACGAACTGTCAACATATACTTGGAAGAATGTTGGGACATCTCACCTCCTTGGAGGCACAAGTTCCAACAACTTACTGCACGACATTTTTTCACTAGTTGAAAAGAGGTAGTCTGGATACTTGTCATCTACTGCAGTCTACCAAGTGAAGCTCAATATCTTTGTGGTTTGTGTCGTGGAAGGGGTATCCCTCAATTCCTGCCTTGCAAGGGGCATCCCTCCCATTCAGTGTGTGTACTCCAACAGTAAGTGGAGTTCTTGTTGTACCTAGGAGGAAAAAACTGTTCAGAGTCAGCAGTGTTAATAAAAGTTTTTTTTTTTTTTTTAGTTATCATCTTATGGTTAGTGGTTAAACTGATATTTAGAATTTTTAAGTCATTTAGAATTTTTAAACTAATAATTTTTAAGATTCTCCCATGTCAAACCTTATAGTTGATTATGTAAATACTCGTCGATTCAGGTGACTTGTTTGCCTGTTGTTCATAGTGGGAAAACCACTTGTTTGTTTTTAAACAATCATACTGTGGCCTAATAATTTTTCTCAGAAAATTTTCGTTAGGCAGTCTAAAACTGAAGTTCCAAATTAATGAACTACAGTAGAAAGGAAGGTAGAGTCTGGTAAAGACGACAAACTATTTGCTCACCTCGATGTATATTGGTTGTATAAAGGTCCTCTTACTCATTTAGCCTAGTTTGTTTGGAGGGCATGAAACAATGACATAAGTGAACCGTAGCCCGGGGACTACTACTGTCTGGGAATCATCAAGACTTCATTGAATCGCCTATTATAATCATACATGGCTCTCCACAATATTCGCTGGAATGGACATGCTTTGTGTGTCACCCTGAATGTGAGATGCAATATTGAACTGGTGATTATTTAAGATTTACTTAGCAACATTTTTGCTTAATGTTACAATTTTCTCTCGACCCACAAGTCCTTACCTAATCAGTTTCTTAAATATCATTCAGGTGAATTGCCATATTCAACTTGATTTAGTCCAGAAATAAATCCAGTTTTTTTATAATCTAAGGGTTAGAAAATTTACTTCATTTTTGGATATATATTCCCAGATAGAATTCGGTATTAAATGCCGTTCGTGGGTGATATTTACATTGATTGAAATCACGTGTGCTTGTGATATATGTTCATATATATACATATATATGTATGTATATATATATATATATATATATATATATATATATATATATATATATATATATATATATACATATATATATATATACATATATATATATATATATATATACATATATATATATATATATATATATATATATATATACATATATATATATATATATATATACATATATATATATTATATATATATATATATATATATATATATATATACATATATATATATATATATATATATACATATATATATATATATACATATATATATATATATATACATATATATATATATATGTATATATATACATATATATATATATATATATATATATATATATATATCTCTATACATATATATATTATATATATATATATATATATATATATATATATATATATATATATATATATATATATATATATATAT
>NC_090726.1:11334453-11336953 GCF_036898095.1 Palaemon carinicauda | reverse complement strand
CATTACTTATTTTTGTTGTTCATTTCCTTGTTTCCTTTCGTCACTGGGCTATTTTTCCCTGATGGAGCTCTTGTGCTTATATCATCCTGTTTTTTTTTTCAACTATTGTTGGAGGTTATCTAATAATGTAATAATAATAATAATAATAATAATAATAATAATAATAATAATTGCGAATTTTAACAAAATACACTTGGCTATTTTCTATTTACGTTGCTTTTGTGAGAAGTGATTATTGAACCCACTCTCCTCTATAGAATTGAGGACGATATGTTGAAGAGAAAAATAGGTCTAAGATATAGAGGCGAATCGTTGAAATATCATATATAGCAAAAGGAGAATGGAAAGAGAAAGAAGTAAGGAAATGAATAAAGGAAGTGGTTTAAAGAGTTAGCGTAAGAGGAGAGATGAAATGAATGAGTCAAGAGAAATGAACATCCAATACTTTAGTCAAAGAAGGATCCATTAAATAGTGCCGAAAAAAACCTTTGAGGAGTTAATTTGATTGTTTGAGAATTTCATTAGAAAACGGGAGCCTTAATAGAAATGCGAAAGGGCAATGCATATTCAGGGAGTTCGACGAATGGTTGGTGAGCATCTTTAGGAGACGAATGTAGACGCTATTGATATGGAAACTTCCTGGAAAGTCAACTCATCTATTTCCTGGGCTACTAAAGGCGTGACATGTGTGTGGTATATTTTCAGCTACTTACATCTTTTGAAAAATTTCTCTAACATACTGCTAGGAGAAGAATAGGGCTATTCGATTCATATCTTATGGTTATTGAAACTTGGGAATGTAATAAACAATCTTACAAGAAAATACAAAATATTTGTCAAGGTATATATGATTAGGAGAGAAATGCTATTCTTGTTAATAGAGAAGTCATAACTACTATATCAGTCATAGAAATAAAATAAATACCTTTATGAAAATGTCGTAAGCAATTTGTCTCGCTATACAGATTAATTTCGAAATTTTTCATACAAGATTTAATTTTATTACTAAGCCTTTTATACAGTAGTAACTCGTCCATTTCCTAGAATAACATTTCACAAAATTTTTCATTATCATATGAAAATATTCAAATTTCTGGTTATAATTTAATTGAGGAGTGTAAAGATTGTAGCAACTGTAGTTTAGTTTCTCTTTTTTTCATTTATTTATGTTTCTATTAATTATAATTCCATTCATTTCAATTTGATTTTATATAATTTAATTTAAATAATTTTAAATTCATTTATCTTAATCTAATCGTATTTCATTTTACTTTTTTTTATTTTATTTATTTATTTAATCTAGACCTATTCTGTTGAATTCACAAGACCGTAATATTAGATGTTAATGATATTTTCTGATGTAAAAACCTAAATACTGAAATATAGGTTAATTATAGAGTTTTGGCATTGATGAACTCAAAGGAAAGGAAGGACGTTGAAAGGAACAGTTGAAAGATCTGTTAAGGTAGAAACTTCTCAATAGGAAATCCTCACTATTGGCATATATATTGTATTTTTCTCTAATAGCGGTTATTATATTCCTAACCTTGAATAACCATTGGTTAAACTCCAATCTGTTACATTCTTAACGATCGTAATCAATTATATGCATACTGAGGATAATGACATAAATATTTAATACATTTCTGATAGATGATAACGCTCAGAATGCAATGACAGTAAGCTGCAAATGACAAGACATTATTCTCATTTTCTGAATGCTATCGATAATCACATGACACTGCCTGATAAAATGGGAGAATTAATACATGAAAACGAACAGCATATAAAAACTATTCTTCCCCTGACGGCCACTATTGACAAGAGAGCTTCATCTGCCGCCAATAAATAACACCAATAAAATCAAATGATGCTACGAGCAAAATGGAATGCATTATACGAGAAGATATTTCAAAAGAGCTGAGGCGAAGCATGAACTACATTGTAGCCCATTGCAAGTCTTTGATAAATGGATTTTTTACGGCATTTGATGTCCGAATTATGCTTTTGAACGACGCGAGGATCAAGCTAGTTAACATTCAGTAGTTTTTCGTCTCTAACACTTCTAATTAAGCGCTTCACAATGCCGTTAACTCATTTTTCATGGCATTTCATACTTTTTACATTTATAAATACCTGTTTGTTCCCGGGGGATTAGAGATCAGTCTTCCAAAGGTGCAGTTTCGGTGTATTATTAAGATTATTAGAATTATTATTATTATTGAAATTATTATTAGAATTATTATATTTTTAAATTATCAAAATTATTATTATTTAAAAAATTATTGAAATTATTATCTTTGAAATTATTAAAATTATTATTATTATTGAAATCATATGAAATATTACTACAAATAGAATCATTTTAATCCAGTACTTGTATTGTAACACAAACACACACACACACACATACATACACACACGCACACACACACACATATATACATATATATATATATACTATATATATATATATATATATATATATATATATATATAT
>NC_090726.1:11311953-11324453 GCF_036898095.1 Palaemon carinicauda | reverse complement strand
CACACATAGACTTATATATATATATATATATATATATATATATATATATATATATATATATATATATATATATATATATATATAATATATATATATGTATATATATATATATATATATATATATATATATATAATATATATATATATATATATATATATAAGTGTGTGTGTGTGCGTGTATATATGTATATATATATATATATATATATATATATATATATACATATATATGTATATATATATATATATATATATATATATATATATATATATATATATATATATATATATATATATATATATATATGTATGTATGTATGTATCAACAGAAACATCATTGGTCAGTTATATAACCATTTTATGTCTAATAGTTTGTGATAATATTTCATTACTTCACTATTTAATAAAATCCCGTACAATTAAACTACCAAAATCTAATATTACCATTTATTGCTTTTAACTCAAAAGATTTATACAAATTTTACATACTTTATTTTTGATGAATAAATACACTGTAAAAGTATCTTAGAAAAAAGAAAATATCAACTTCTTTACAAAAATGGTTGTGAAATGAAAGTTATATTTTTGTTCGTGCAATCAATATCCAATGATATTGGATATTGGTGTTCATAAATAAATGACATCGGTCTAGCTATCAAAGCTCATATTAGATTATTGAGAAGCAACTTCATATAACTTATTTTGGTCTAACTCTCCCAATTAGATCAGTATACTTCCATATAATCAATCTATCCTATTGGCCAAAACCTTGATCTTTCAATTAAATATTCATCATTGATTTTTCTTATTCATAGAGATAGTAATAAGATAAAGAAATTGACTATTAATGATGCAAGGGAATTAATTTCGAGGAATTAAAACAATGGCAGATCAAATTTCCTTGTAACAGAATAATTCAGAATAGAATGGAGTAGATGCATACATCTAATACATAAACAATTTTATCCAAAGTAATAGCAAAAGGTATAATCAATGCAAAATGATAAAAGGAATAAGTGATAAAAGAGTAACACAAAATAACCTTTCGGGAAAATCCTCGAATACAATTAACGTTTTAAATGATTCCTACGCACGCCAAAGCCTTTTAGTCACGCGAACTGAATGTAAAGGATAGGCAGAGAAAAGGGGAGTGTTTCATGAATATAACAACTACACGCAGATTAATGAAAGGAGATATCTCTCTTTGTGGCTCAGTGGTTTAAAGTCACTGGGACCTCAGTTTCTTGGTCCCAGGTTCAATTCCCTGGTTGATTAGTAGCTATTATCAAAAAGGTTGATTCCACCTAGGGTCTCTGATCCCGATGTAGAGAGAATCCAGATATTAAGAGGAATATTTGGCTTATATGAATATATATGAAAAACATGTATGAATGTGCAAAATTATCATTTACGTATATATATATCTATAAATATATATATATATATATATATATATATATATATATATATATATATATATATATATATATATATATATATATATATATACACACACACACAATCTGTAAATGTATGTATATATACACATATATACACACGCAAGCATATATATATATATATATATATATATATATATATATATATATATATATATATGTATGTATAATTTATATATATATATATATATATATATATATATATATATATATATATATGTATGTAAAAATACTCAAAGGACTAATTAGACCTTTTGACAAGAATAAAATTAGGGCAAATTCTGATCGTCGTTAGCAATATTAAAAAGGAGAATCATTAGTTATTCATGAGAAAAGCTCACCTTGGGTGTATCGTCCCTTTTATTCATCAACATCAAAGGCTAGACTTTTTTTTTATCATTCATAAGCATATGTGGATATTTCCTCTTGTGAAGGATTTTAAGTTCATTGTAACTCCGAAAAAAAATAATTTTTTTAGCATGATATTTGTGATAGTTTTACATTTTGTAATAATCTTAAATAAGGTTAATTAAACATATACTGAAGTTAAGAAGTGTAAAAATGTCTTACTTTGGAGAGAAATGAGTAATTCGTATAAAAAATCCTCTAACATTAGCTATTATTTCTAATATTTTATTGAAACTAATTTTGATTTTATGCATTCCTATGTAATGACTTCATTTCCTCCTACGCCTATTGATGCAAAGGGCCTTCATATAAACAAATTTCATTAAAAAAATCAAAATAATTGGTAAAATATGAAGGGGTTTTTAGGTAATAAATTATGGAAATATTTTTTTATTACTCCTAGTTAAATTTGAATTAAGAAACGACAAAAATTTTGGGCAAGATTCAATATTGATACCATTATTATCATTAGTCAACTCTAAACCTCTTTTTGATCGGGAGATGTTACTTACATAAGGCCTCCAAGAGTAAAATCAGTAAAATGAAGAAAGGATATAAGGGGTAACCAAAAACTAATCTATTTGAAAGTATGAATAAAAATTATGAAACATCTTAAGATCATTAATGTTAACAGCTGTATGTCATACAAAAACAATGAAAAGATACTTGTGTCATAATGTTCGACAGAAAAACATTGGCCGAAAATTAGAACTTCTGCAGATCCACCGATTCAGCAGCCAGATTAAGAAGACCATTCCATAATTAGGTCACAGCTGTAATAAAACTTCTAGAATACTCTGTAGTTTTGAATATTATGATGGAGAAGGCACAATTTTTATAATTATTGGTATACTTAGTACTACGTACAGAATGGTACAGTCTGGGAAGATCTAAATGCAAAGGATGGTCAGTCAAAATTATGGACAATATTGTTCTATGTGCAAGACTCACTTTTAAAAGTGACATTTTCAGGAGGCAAACTATTTTTCTGCGTATAAGACATGTTTGCAAGAATCTTATTATAAGACATAAGCTTTTTCAATCACTGTGTTCGAGTTTCTTACATGATAAAAAATTGTGAATAATGAGGATAAGTCGCTTATTTTGACATAGAATTCTTACACTATGATTAATCAAAATATGGTAAAATAATCAGTAACACCAATGAGAAATTAGAATAACCTTTCTGTTCACCATTACCAATAAGGTAATATCCCTCCATTGTTGCCCCATTATTCATCACTTCCGGGAACTCGATAAGTCAATCTATCTGTCGAACAACGAGAGGCGTTAAGTGATGTAATTAAGTCATTCGCTGTCAGGTCACTCCGAAATCACGTCGAGTGCCTGGGGGGGGGGGGGGGTTGTTAATTGTTGTTCTTCGAGACGGGCCAATGTTCAGACACGACGAGGAATTGAATTACCATCGAGTGAGTCGGACGAATTCAGGAGTGAGGGACGCTGCCAGAGATCTGGTTCAAAGTATCCCAGACAAAACACTGAAAAGATATAAAAGAGGGAAATTTATTCACAGGATACAACGGATGCATTTATCATATGTCTCTGCGGCGTTACATACATACATACATACATACTTTTTGCATCTGAATTGGTCACAAGATATCATAAGTATTGAGCTTGTTACATACATATATACATACATACATACATACTTTCTGCATCTGAATTGGTCACAATATATCATAAGTATTAAGCTTGTTCTCTTGAAGAGAAATTTGGTCAACATAATGGCTAAGGACTATAAAGCTTGAAGTAGGAGAGGACGATTGGAGAAGTATTGATTTAGAAGCTCAAGAAAGAGAGGACTGGCGAAATCTAACTGAGGCCCTTTGCGTCAACAGGCGTAGTATGAGATGATGATGAGGATGAATTGAAAGACATTCCGGAGTGAACCACAAACCAAAATTCAATGATTATTGTCGACGCATCTTTTTGGAGAAACAGCATCCCAATCTTGGGAAAGGTAAGAGATCAGATATGATATGGAATAAATATAATCCCATAAAACCTGTGGATCAGAAAGTTTATGCTTCCAAAAAAAAAAAGAGTCAATGTGACAATACATAAAAAAACGCCCCTGGTACAACTCAGAAATAAAAATATTGGGCTATCCTAAAATTGGCACTCTTTGGTGTAGACTGGACAGTTCCCTCTTTATTAATGGCCAAATGAATAAATCAATAGTGTGTGTCCCCCAATGGTCTGGTTGTATGTAGTGTTTAAATCAAATTATGCGATAGTTAATATAGACCGACTGTTTACATTATCCATAACTAGATTTTTCAACAAGCTAAACAAGACAGTTTTGGGTTCCAATAATCCATTTGAACTCTCTCTCTCTCTCTCTCTCTCTCTCTCTCTCTCTCTCTCTCTCTCTCTCTCTCTCTTTATACGTCAAAATAGTTGAATGTTTGATTCCATAAACATTAATATATTCAGTTCCTTGATCGGGAATTATTTTACAAGGTGCTCTAAACCACTCAACAAAAGCCATAAGTGGTTTAACCACCGCGAAAGCCGAATTCTCAAAAGCCGTTCACAGAACAACGTAATCATGTTGGGAACAGGAAATTCATTTACATTCATAGATTTACATAATCAAATGCAATAGTTTCATCATATTTTAGATGTTCTTATATATATATATATATATATATATATATATATATATATATATATATATATATATATATATATATATATATATAAATATAAAACAGAATAAATAACAAAAAATATAAGGTTTTCCCTTACTGGAATAAAAATTAAACCTTTATATTAGATCATTCGTTTTTCAAAATACAATCTTAATAAAACGAAATAAATAAATGAAGGAAAAATATTCAAATATTCTTTGCTTCATCCTATGAAATAATTAATCATATGTATATATATATATATATATATATATATATATATATATATATATATATATATATATATATACTGTATATATATATACTGTATATATATATATACATATATATATATATATATATATATATATATATATATATATGTACATGTATATATATATATATATATATATATATATATATATATATATATATATATATATATATATATATATATATGTAAATGTATATATATATATATATATATATATATATATATATATATATATATATATATATATATTTATATATATATATATATATATATATACATATATAAATATATATATGTATATATATATATATATATATATATATATATATATATATATTTATATATATATATATATATATATATATATATATATATATATATATATATATATATATATATATATATATATTTGAGTAAAAAATGTAGGATATTCCTTTGTATCCTAAACATATATCACCCTCTTGTTATGAATATTACCAAAGAGAGTATGTTCTTCATAGTTATCCAAGAGAACCTAATAACTTTCATTTTGAAAACACCTTAATAATAAATCGATTAGAAGATTTTGAATATTTTATGAATGTACGAACTGGACCGGCACCAAATGATATCAGAAACTCGTTCCCAGATTATTTCGTGAGTGAAGTAGAGGCATTGAGGCATTCATAAAAATGAAGGATATCCTTGTAAGCATAAGGTAGTCATTATGAATATGGAAAGAAAGATTTGCTTATACTTCTACATTTTGCTTCAGAGAATTACCTTGTACTTCTACCTTTTACTTGCGAGGATATCCTCCAAGCAAGAGTAAAAGGTTGACTCGTGTTTCGGGACCGCTTAGTTACATGCTGGAACTTGTGAGTTTTCATTTGAGCTATCAAGATAAGAAAGAGTTTAGTATTATAATACGTATTTAATGCCCTGTTTTTACTTGTATTTAATTAAGTTTACGCATCAGAAAGAACAGAGACGCCGCCGCGCCTTCCCCCAAAGCCTCGCTGGCGACATCTATCCCCCACCCCTTGCATTAGAAGTTCTTTGACCTCTTTTTAGTTCCCAAAACCCCTTGCATTAGAAGTTCTTTGACCTCTTTTAAGCTCCCACACCCCTTACATTATAAGTTCTTTGACCTCTTTCTAGCTCCCTAACCACTTGCATTAGAAGTTCTTTTACCTCTTTTTAGCTCCCACACCACTTGCATTAGAAGTTCTTTGACCTCTTTTTAGCTCCCCCACCCCTTACATTAGGAGTTCTTTGACCTTTTTTTAGCTCCCCCACCCCTTGCATTAGAAGTTCTTTGACCTCTTTTTAGCTCCCACACCCCTTGCATTAGAAGTTCTTTGACCCCTTTCTAGCTCCCACACCACTTGCAATAGAAGTTGTTTGACCTCTTTTTAGCTCCCACACCCATTGCATTAGAAGTTCTTTGACCTTTTTTTAGCTCCCCCACCCTTGGCATTAGAAGTTCTTTGATTTCTTTTTAGCTCCCACACCCTTTGCATTAGAAGTCCTTTGACCTCCTTTTAAGCTCCCACATCCCTTGCATTAGAAGTTCTTTGACCTCTTTCTAGCTCCCAAACCACTTGCATTAGAAGTTCTTTGACCTCTTTTTAGCTCCCACACCCCTTGCATTAGAAGTTCTTTGACCTCTTTTTAGCTCCCCCACCCCTTACATTAGAAGTTCTTTGACCTTTTTTTAGCTCCCCCACCCCTTGCATTAGAAGTTCTTTGACCTCTTTTTAGCTCCCACACCACTTGCATTAGAAGTTTTTTGACCTCTTTTTAGCTCCCCCACCCCTTACATTAGAAGTTCTTTGACCTTTTTTTAGCTCCCCCACCCCTTGCATTAGAAGTTCTTTGACCTCTTTTTAGCTCCCACACCCCCTGCATTAGAAGTTCTTTGACTTTTTTTTAGCTCCCCCACCCCTTGCATTAGAAGTTCTTTGACCTATTTTTAGCTCCCACACCCCTTGCATTAGAAGTTCTTTGACCTTTTTCTAGCTCTCCCACCCCTTGCATTAGAAGTTCTTTGACCTCTTTTTAGCACCCACACCCCTTGCATTAGAAGTTCTTTGACCTTTTTTTAGCTCCCCCACCCCTTGCATTAGAAGTTCTTTGACCTCTTTTAAGCTCCCACACCCCTTGCATTAAAAGTTCTTTGACCCCTTTCTAGCTCCCACACCACTTGCAATAGAAGTTCTTTGACCTTTTTTTAGCTCCCACACCCCTTGCATTAGAAGTTCTTTGACCTCTTTTTAGCTCCCCCACACTTGGCATTAGAAGTTCTTTGACCTCTTTATAGCTCCCACACCCCTTGCATTAGAAGTTCTTCGACCCCTTTCTAGCTCCCACACCACTTGCAATAGAAGTTCTTTGACCTTTTTTTAGCTCCCACACCCCTTGCATTAGAAGTTCTTTGACCTCTTTTTAGCTCCCCCACCCTTGGCATTAGAAGTTCTTTGACCTCTTTTTAGCTCCTACACCCCTTGCATTAGAAGTTCTTTGACCTCTTTCTAACTCCCACACCACTTGCATTAGAAGTTCTTTGACATCTTTCTAGCTCCCACACCCCTTGCATGAGAAGTTCTTTGACCTCTTTTTAGCTCCCACACCCCTTGCATTAGAAATTCTTTGACCTCTTTTTAGCTCCCACACCCCTTGCATTAGAAGTTCTGTTACCTCTTTTTAGCTCCCCCGCCCCTTGCATTAGAAGTTCTTTGACCTCTTTTTAGCTCCCCCACCCCTTGCATTAAAAGTTCTTTGACCTATTTTTAGCTCCCACACCCCTTGCATTAGAAGTTCTTTGACCTTTTTTTAGCTCCCCCACCCCTTGCATTAGAAGTTCTTTGACCTCTTTTTAGCTCCCCCACCCCTTACATTAGAAGTTCTTTGACCTTTTTTCAGCTTCGACACCCCTTGCATTAGAAGTTCTTTGACCTCTTTTTAGCTCCCACACCCTTTGCATTAGAAGTTTTTTTACCTCTTTCTAGCGCTCATACTCCTTGCATCAGAAGTTCTTTGACCTCTTTTTAGCTCCCACACCCCTTGCATTAGAAGTTATTTGACCTCTTTTTAGCTTCCACACATCAAATATTAGAAGTTCTTTGACCTCTTTTTAGCTCCCCCACCCCTTGCATTAGAAGTTCTTTGACCTCTTTTTAGCTCCCACACCCCTTACATTAGAAGTTCTTTGACCTTTTTTTAGCTCCCACACCCCTTGCATTAGAAGTTCTTTGACCCTTTTTTAGCTCCCACACCCCTTGCATTAGATGTTCTTTGACCTCTTTTTAGCTCCCCCACCCCTTGCATTAGAAGTTCTTTGACCTCTTTTTAGCTCCCCCACCCTTTGCATTAGAAGTTCTTTGACCTCTTTTTAGCTCCCACACCCCTTGCATTAGAAGTTATTTGACCTCTTTTTAGCTCCCACACCCCTTGCATTAGAAGTCCTTAGACCTCCTTTTAGCTCCCACACCCCTTGCATTAGAAGTTCTTTGGCCTCTTTTTAGCCCCCAAACCCCTTGCATTAGAAGTTCTTTGACCTCTTTTAAGCTCCCCCACCCTTTGCATTAGAAGTTCTTTGACCTCTTTTTAGCTCCCACACTCCTTGCATTAGAAGTGCTTTGACCTCTTTTTAGCTCCCACACCCCTTGCATTAGAAGTTCTTTGACCTCCTTTTAGCTCCCACACCCCTTGCATTAGAATTTTTTTTACCTCTTTTTAGCTCCCACACCCCTTGCATTAGAAGTTCTTTGACCTCTTTTTAGCTCCCACACCTCTAGCATTAGAAGTTCTTTTACCTCTTTTTAGCCCCCACACCCCTTGCATTAGAAGTTCTTTGACCACTTTTAGCTCCCACACCCCTTGCATTAGAAGTTCTTTGACCTCTTTTAAGCTCCCCCACCCTTCGCATTAAAAGTTCTTTGACCTCTTTTTAGCTCCCACACTCCTTGCATTAGAAGTGCTTTGACCTCTTTTTAGCTCCCATGCCCCTTGCATTAGAAGTTCTTTGACCTCCTTTTAGCTCCCACACCCCTTGCATTAGAAGTTTTTTTTTACCTCTTTTCAGCTCCCACACCCCTTGCTTTAGAAGTTCTTTGACCTCTTTTTAGCTCCCACACCCCTTGCATTAGAAGTCCTTTGACCTCCTTTTAGCTCCTACATCCCTTGCATTAGAAGTTCTTTGGCCTCTTTTTAGCGCGCAAACCCCTTGCATTAGAAGTTCTTTGACCTCTTTTTAGCTCCCACACCCCTTGCATTAGAAGTTCTTTGACCTCTTTTAAGCTCCCCCACCCTTTGCATTAGAAGTTCTTTGACCTCTTTTTAGCTCCCTCATCCCTTGCATTAGGAGTTCTTTGTCCTCTTTTTAACTCCCCCACCCCTTACATTAGAAGTTCTTTGACCTCTTTTTAGCTCCCCCACCCTTCGCATTAGAAGTTCTATGACCTCTTTTTAGCTCCCACACTCCTTGCATTAGAAGTTCTTTGACCTCCTTTTAGCTCCCACACCCCTTGCATTAGAAGTTCTTTGACCTTTTTCTAGCTCTCCCACCCCTTGCATTAGAAGTTCTTTGACCTCTTTTTAGCACCCACACCCCTTGCATTAGAAGTTCTTTGACCTTTTTTTAGCTCCCCCACCCCTTGCATTAGAAGTTCTTTGACCTCTTTTAAGCTCCCACACCCCTTGCATTAAAAGTTCTTTGACCCCTTTCTAGCTCCCACACCACTTGCAATAGAAGTTCTTTGACCTTTTTTTAGCTCTCACACCCCTTGCATTAGAAGTTCTTTGACCTCTTTTTAGCTCCCCCACACTTGGCATTAGAAGTTCTTTGACCTCTTTATAGCTCCCACACCCCTTGCATTAGAAGTTCTTCGACCCCTTTCTAGCTCCCACACCACTTGCAATAGAAGTTCTTTGACCTTTTTTTAGCTCCCACACCCCTTGCATTAGAAGTTCTTTGACCTCTTTTTAGCTCCCCCACCCTTGGCATTAGAAGTTCTTTGACCTCTTTTTAGCTCCTACACCCCTTGCATTAGAAGTTCTTTGACCTCTTTCTAACTCCCACACCACTTGCATTAGAAGTTCTTTGACATCTTTCTAGCTCCCACACCACTTGCATTAGAAGTTCTTTGACCTCTTTTTAGCTCCCACACCCCTTGCATTAGAAGTTCTTTGACCTCTTTTTAGCTCCCACACCCCTTGCATGAGAAGTTCTTTGACCTCTTTTTAGCTCCCACACCCCTTGCATTAGAAATTCTTTGACCTCTTTTTAGCTCCCACACCCCTTGCATTAGAAGTTCTGTTACCTCTTTTTAGCTCCCCCGCCCCTTGCATTAGAAGTTCTTTGACCTCTTTTTAGCTCCCCCACCCCTTGCATTAAAAGTTCTTTGACCTATTTTTAGCTCCCACACCCCTTGCATTAAAAGTTCTTTGACCTTTTTTTAGCTCCCCCACCCCTTGCATTAGAAGTTCTTTGACCTCTTTTTAGCTCCCCCACCCCTTACATTAGAAGTTCTTTGACCTTTTTTCAGCTTCCACACCCCTTGCATTAGAAGTTCTTTGACCTCTTTTTAGCTCCCACACCCTTTGCATTAGAAGTTTTTTTACCTCTTTCTAGCGCTCATACTCCTTGCATCAGAAGTTCTTTGACCTCTTTTTAGCTCCCACACCCCTTGCATTAGAAGTTATTTGACCTCTTTTTAGCTTCCACACATCAAATATTAGAAGTTCTTTGACCTCTTTTTAGCTCCCCCACCCCTTGCATTAGAAGTTCTTTGACCTCTTTTTAGCTCCCACACCCCTTACATTAGAAGTTCTTTGACCTTTTTTTAGCTCCCACACCCCTTGCATTAGAAGTTCTTTGACCCTTTTTTAGCTCCCACACCCCTTGCATTAGATGTTCTTTGACCTCTTTTTAGCTCCCCCACCCCTTGCATTAGAAGTTCTTTGACCTCTTTTTAGCTCCCCCACCCTTTGCATTAGAAGTTCTTTGACCTCTTTTTAGCTCCCACACCCCTTGCATTAGAAGTTATTTGACCTCTTTTTAGCTCCCACACCCCTTGCATTAGAAGTCCTTAGACCTCCTTTTAGCTCCCACACCCCTTGCATTAGAAGTTCTTTGGCCTCTTTTTAGCCCCCAAACCCCTTGCATTAGAAGTTCTTTGACCTCTTTTAAGCTCCCCCACCCTTTGCATTAGAAGTTCTTTGACCTCTTTTTAGCTCCCACACTCCTTGCATTAGAAGTGCTTTGACCTCTTTTTAGCTCCCACACCCCTTGCATTAGAAGTTCTTTGACCTCCTTTTAGCTCCCACACCCCTTGCATTAGAATTTTTTTTACCTCTTTTTAGCTCCCACACCCCTTGCATTAGAAGTTCTTTGACCTCTTTTTAGCTCCCACACCTCTAGCATTAGAAGTTCTTTTACCTCTTTTTAGCCCCCACACCCCTTGCATTAGAAGTTCTTTGACCACTTTTAGCTCCCACACCCCTTGCATTAGAAGTTCTTTGACCTCTTTTAAGCTCCCCCACCCTTCGCATTAGAAGTTCTTTGACCTCTTTTTAGCTCCCACACTCCTTGCATTAGAAGTGCTTTGACCTCTTTTTAGCTCCCATGCCCCTTGCATTAGAAGTTCTTTGACCTCCTTTTAGCTCCCACACCCCTTGCATTAGAAGTTTTTTTTTACCTCTTTTCAGCTCCCACACCCCTTGCTTTAGAAGTTCTTTGACCTCTTTTTAGCTCCCACACCCCTTGCATTAGAAGTCCTTTGACCTCCTTTTAGCTCCTACATCCCTTGCATTAGAAGTTCTTTGGCCTCTTTTTAGCGCGCAAACCCCTTGCATTAGAAGTTCTTTGACCTCTTTTTAGCTCCCACACCCCTTGCATTAGAAGTTCTTTGACCTCTTTTAAGCTCCCCCACCCTTTGCATTAGAAGTTCTTTGACCTCTTTTTAGCTCCCTCATCCCTTGCATTAGGAGTTCTTTGTCCTCTTTTTAACTCCCCCACCCCTTACATTAGAAGTTCTTTGACCTCTTTTTAGCTCCCCCACCCTTCGCATTAGAAGTTCTATGACCTCTTTTTAGCTCCCACACTCCTTGCATTAGAAGTTCTTTGACCTCCTTTTAGCTCCCACACCCCTTGCATTAGAAGTTCTTTGACCTCTTTTTAGCTCCCACACCTCTAGCAATAGAAGTTCTTTGACCTCCTTTTAGCTCCCATTAGAAGTTCTTTGACTTCTTTTTAGCTCCCACACCCCTTGCAAAAGAGATTTCAGTGCCGCGAGTCCTCACTTCGTCAGATTCCTCATGGAAATCGAAGGCATTTATTCTTTACCTATCTGGGCAATGAGTAAAGAGATGAATACTATCGATTTCTCTGCATACACTATCATGCCAAATAAATGACGAGCAACATGATATATTTACCAATGTCGTCTGGATATGTCCTTACTTCAATGGCGAATTTTGGGACAATCCCGTTGAAGAACTAAACGTCACTCACCGTTCAGTTGAACCATTCTGACTCCATCCTCATTCCCCGCAATCCGTTTTTGCACCGATTCAAAGCCTTGTACTTTTTCCAAGAGTCTCCTTTAATAAGACATCGTCGCAAAAGCCCAAGCAAAGGATCCTTCAAGGCGCATACATTAATCTTCAAACCTCAGCTGCCAACGGAAGATCCCGTGTCTTTCTATAGATCGGGCGATATAA
>NC_090726.1:11271953-11306953 GCF_036898095.1 Palaemon carinicauda | reverse complement strand
TGTAGCTCCGTCTGTTGCCGCACCAGCTGTTTTAGACCCTCAGTCTCAACGGACAGTAGCTCCGTTTGTTGTTGTCTTTCTTAAACTCTAGTGGTCTTTGCTGCAGTCAATGCAGTCTCAGCTTGCGGTGTTGATGCAGGAGTTTCAGGCAGAGGAGGTTAATACACCTCCTCCTGCGAACGCTCCTCCTCCTCTGCGCAGTACAATCTGCCAGACGTATGAGGTTGAGGTTCCTCAAGCTACCTCCATGCGTGAGCTGCCGCGTTGGGAGTTGCCAGATACCAGCGCTGTGCAGCAACCTCCACTTTCCTTGAGGCAGGAGCCTCTTACCACGCAGCAACCTCCTCAACAATGGGGGCAGGAGCCTTATGCCTTACAACCTCCTCTACCCTTGAGGCAGGAGTATCTTGCATTACAACTACCCTCGAGGCAGCAACCTCTTGAGGTACGACAACCTCTACCATCCTTGAGGCAGCCACCTCAACTCTCGCAACAACCACCTCCACTTTCCTCGAGGCGAGAACCTCAACTCTCGAGGCAAGCACCTCAAGAACCTCAACTCGTGAGTCAAGAGCCTCTCTCTGCGCAGCCACCTCAACCCTTGAGGCAAGCTCTACTCTTGAGGCAGGAACCTCATGCTATGAGTCAGCCACCTCAACGCATGCATCTGCCACTTTCTCCTCAGCTTGAGCCTCTTCCCATTCAACTTGAACCGCAGTCTATGCAGCTTGAGCCTCTCTCTGCGCAGCTACCCCCTCAACCCTTGAGGCAGACGCAACTCTTGAGGCAGGAACCTCACAGGATCAAACCATGAGGCAGGAGCCTCATGCTATGCGGCATCCTCCTCAACCCATGAGGCAGGAGCCTCATGCTATGCGACATCCTATGGGCTCTCGTGGCATGGTTGGTTTCGACCTGGCCTTTCATTAGAAGGGGCTAGTGTTCGATCCCAAGTATGAGGTAGAAATTTATTTCTATTTGAACACGATGTTGTGTTGATATTTATCCATATTGACTCATTAGAGGTAATTTGAATGAATTACTACCAATTGTGTCACGTGGTGCGCCGGGGAAATCTGGTAAAACACTCTGGTAAAGAGACTGATGTCTCGCCAGGTAAATCCTCGGACAGCTAGATTAGTGTCAGGTTCAGATTTCTTTTAAGCAGCATGAGCCTCATCCCATGCAGCATGAGCCTCATCCCATGCAGCATCAGCCACACGCCATGCAACATGCTCTGCTTACCTTACAGCATGCTCTACATACAGCATGCTCTGCATACAGCATGCTCTGCATACCTTACCGCATGCTTCTCAGTCACACATCTTTGGTTGTTGCCAACTCACTAGACTGTCAAGCAGTTTCATAACGTTGCCTTCTAGTCTGCTGCTTTTGCACCAGTGAAACCCTCACTGAGAGAACTTAGCTTTTCTCGGATATGGTCCCTGTAGATGAGAAAGTGCTATTCTCCCTCCTTCTGATATTCCCTTGAGGACTCTGTCATTTGGAGAGGAGCCTTTAGCTGCGTAGCCTCCTATGGACTTTTATTTAAGCATAACATGCTTCCAGGGAAGGTAATGGTTCCACTTCAGTCGCTAACCCCGTCTGTTACCACACCTGCTCCCATAGACCTTGAGCTGTGTTGCAAGACATGCAGTCCAAGCTTAGTCCTTGTTAGAGGATTTTTTGTTTACGGAGTCAGTGTGTCACTGGGAAGACGTTCAACAACCAGCAGAAGTGACTTGTTGTGACGCAGTGCGGCAACCTCAGCAACCCGATAAGGAGTTGTCTGTACGACCCAGACAGTCTAGACAGCTTCGGGTTGTCACTGTACTTCCTCGCTTCCCCATGGTTGACAGTTCACAGACTGTGCAGCAGTACCATGATCTTGTGTCCGGCTCCGTCAGACGACTGGCTTTTAAGAGCTCCCACAAGTCGTCGCTGTCTGGAGATTCTCAGATGGACTATGGATCTGACCAAGGAACTGGGCCTCCTGGTCAATTTTGAGGAGTCCCAGCTCGTCCCATCCCAGACCATTGTCTACCTGGGTATGGATCTTGAGTCGAGCTTTTCGGGCTTTTCCGTCGGCCCCAAGGATCTTCCAAGCCCTAGAATGCATCCAGAGCATGCTGAGAAGGAACCGATGCTCAGTCAGGTAGTGGATGAGTCTAACAGGGACACTTTCATCGCTGGCCCTGTTCATCGTGTTAGGGAGACTCCACCTCCGCCCCCTTCAGTATCATCTAGCTGCTCACTGGATAAAGGACATGACGCTAGAGACGGTCTCAGTTCCTGTTTCCGAAGAGAGGAGGTCTACTCTCGCGTGGTGTAAGAATAGCTTTCTTCTCAAGGAAGTCTACCTTTGGCTGTTCAGAAACCTGACCGCCGTCTCCTCTCGGACGCATCAGACACGGGCTGGGGTGCGACTTTGGACGGACAGGAATGCTCGGGAACATGGAATCAGGAGCAAAGGACACTTCACATCAATTGCAAGGAGTTGTTGGCGGTTCATCTGGCCTTGATAAACTTCAAGTCCCTCCAGCTTAACAAGGTGGTGGAGGTGGACTCTGACAACACCACAGCCTTGGCTTACATCTCCAAGCTGGGAGGGACTCGTTCGTGGAAGTTGTTCTAGATCGCAAGGGACCTCCTCATCTGATCAAAAGATCGAAAGCTCACGCTGGTAACGAGGTTCATTCAGGGCGATATGAATGTCATGGCAGATCGCCTCAGCCGGAAGGGTCAGGTCATCCCCACAGAGTGGACCCTTCACAAGAATGTTTGCAGCAGACTTTGGGCCCTGTGGGGTCAGCCAACCATATATCTGTTCGCTACCTCGATAACCTAGAGACTCCCGTTGTATTGTTCTCCGATTCCAGACCCAGCAGCAGTTCACGTGGATGCTTTTCTGCTGGATTGGTCCCATCTCGACCTGTATGCATTCCCGCCGTTCAAGATTGTCAACAGGGTACTTCAGAAGTTGGTTGGCTCCGCTCTGGCCCGCGAGAGAATGGTTCATAGAGGTACTGCAATGGCTGGTCGACATTCCCAGGACTCTTCCTCTAGGAGTGAACCTTCTACGTCAACCTCACGTAAAGAAGGTACACCCAAACCTCCACGCTCTTCGTCTGACTGCCTTCAGACTTTCGAAAGACTCTCAAGAGCTAGGGGCTTTTCGAAGGAGGCAGCCAGAGCGATTGCCAGAGCAAGGAGAACATCCACTCTCAGAGTCTATCAGTCTCAAGGGGAAGTCTTCCGAAGCTGGTACAAGGCCAATGCAGTTTCCTCAACCAGTACCACTGTAACCCAGATTGCTGACTTCCTGTTACATCTAAGGAACGTAAGATCCCTTTCAGCTCCTACGATCAAGGGTTACAGAAGTATGTTGGCAGCGGTTTTCCGCCACAGAGGCTTGGATCTTTCCACCAACAAAGATCTACAGGACCTCCCTAGGTCTTTTGAGACCTCAAAGGAACGTCGGTTGTCCACTCCAGGCTGGAATCTAGACGTGGTCCTAAGGTTCCTTATGTCATCAAGATTTGAACCTCTCCAATCAGCCTCTTTTTAGGACCTCACATTAAAAACTCTTTTCCTCGTGTGCTTGACAACAGCTAAAAGAGTAAGTGAGATCCACGCCTTCAGCAGGATCATAGTTTTCACATCTGAAACGGCTACATGTTCCTTGCAGCTCGGTTTTTGCTAAACGAGCTTGCTTCACGTCCTTGGCCTAAGTCGTTCGAGATCCCAAGCCTGTCCAACTTGGTGGGGAATGAACTGGAGAGAGTACTTTGCCCAGTTAGAGCTCTTAGGTACTATCTTAAAAGGTCTTAACCTTTACGAGGACAATCAGAAGCCTTATGGTGTGCTATCAAGAAGCCTTCTTTTCCAAGGTCTAAGAACTCAGTTTCTTACTTTTCAGGCTTCTGATTAGGGAAGCACATTCTCATCTGAAGGAAGAAGACCTTGCTTTGCTGAAGGTAAGGACACATGAAGTGAGAGCTGTGGCTACTTCAGTGGCCTTCAAACAGAACCGTTCTCTGCAGAGTGTTATGGATGCAACCTATTGGAGAAGCAAGTCAGTGTTCGCATCATTCTATCTCAAAGATGTCCAGTCTCTTTACGAGTACTGCTACACCCTGGGACCATTCGTAGCAACGAATGCAGTAGTAGGCGGGGGCTCAGCCACTACATTCCCATAATCCCATAACCTTTTAACCTTTCTCTTGAATACTTTTTATGGGTTGTACGGTCGGCTAAGAAGCCTTCCACATCCTTGTTGATTTGGCGGGTGGTCAATTCTTTCTTGAGAAGCGCCGAGGTTAAAGGTTGTGATGAGGTCCTTTAGTATGGGTTGCAGCCCTTGATACTTCAGCACCTTAGAGTTGTTCAGCCTCCTAAGAGGAACGCTGCGCTCAGTAAGGAAAACGAACTTATTAAAGGCAGAGTAATGGTTCAAGTCGACTTCCTTACCAGGTACTTATAATTTCATTGTTATTTTGAATAACTGATAATATGAAATACGGGATACTTAGCTTCTTGATATACATGTACACTGGTTTTCACCCACCTCCCTGGGTGTGAATCAGCTACATGATTATCGGGTAAGATTAATATTGAAAAATGTTATTTTCATTAGTAAAATAAATTTTTGAATATACTTACCCGATAATCATGATTTAATTGACCCACCCTTCCTCCCCATAGAGAACCAGTGGACCGAGGAAAAATTGAGGTGGTGTCAACAAGAAGTACTGCAGTACCTGGCCACAGGTGGCGCTGGTGAGTACACCCCCCTCTTGTAAAGCGATCGCTGGCGTATCCCTTCCGTAGAATTCTGTCGGGCAACGGAGTTGACAGCTACATGATTATCGGGTAAGTATATTCAAAAATTTATTTTACTAATGAAAATAACATTTTAAAACATATCAGTGTCAAACTATCAGAATTCCATATTTCATACAGTTCTTCATACTTTCGTTTGCAAATCTTCCATGCTTGATTAGTTAAATGTCCTTTATTGTACAAGAATTCTCGTGCATTTTTTAAGTATTCTTTGCTTAAGTTGGCTTTGTGATTTTTCGTTGAGTACTTACATATGCAAATCAATGAAACTTATATAATTCTTCTTTTTTTCATTGTAAAGCTTTTATATCACGAAAAACTTTATTTGGTAACATTCGTTGTAGTGCTAAACTAGGGAAAATATTTTACTAATTGTTCGTTTCCATAGAGAGGATTATTAGAAGTGAAATTTATTAGACATCTCTTAAAATTTATATCTACGTATTTTATTTTCAAGAAATTGAGATTTGTGAATGTTTTCGAAGTACAGTATAGGTTATTTTGAGCTATTGTCATTATATAAGCCTAGTTTTATTTAAAAAAAAAAAAAAAGATTGGTCAGTTTTGTTTAGCTTTTTTTCCAGCGATTTTTTTTTTTAATTTTGTCTTGGTTCTCTGGCGGCTGATGTTTTGAAGTACATATTTCGGTTATACGTTTATAGGTGAATATTTAGTGACCTCTACTGCTTATTGAATGTTTACTGACTCTGCTTACATAGTGAATGTGTACGGACTTTGCATACAAAGTGAATGTGTACGGACTTTGCATACAAAGTGAATGTGTACGGACTTTGCATACAAAGTGAATGTGTACGGACTTTGCATACGTAGTGAATGTGTACGGACTTTGCATACGTAGTGAATGTGTACGGACTTTGCATACGTAGTGAATGTGTACGGACTTTGCATACGTAGTGAATGTGTACGGACTTTGCATACGTAGTGAATGTGTACGGACTTTGCATACGTAGTGAATGTGTACGGACTTTGCATACGTAGTGAATGTGTACGGACTTTGCATACGTAGTGAATGTGTACGGACTTTGCTTACGTAGTGAATGTGTACGGACTTTGCTTACGTAGTGAATGTGTACGGACTTTGCTTACGTAGTGAATGTGTACGGACTTTGCTTACGTAGTGAATGTGTACGGACTTTGCTTACGTAGTGAATGTGTACGGACTTTGCTTACGTAGTGAATGTGTACGGACTTTGCTTACGTAGTGAATGTGTACGGACTGCTTACATGATGAAAGTTTACTGACTTTGCTTACATGATGAAAGTTTACTGACTCTGCTTACATGATGAAAGTTTACTGACTCTGCTTACATGATGAAAGTTTACTGACTTTGCTTACATGGTGAAACTTTACTGACTTTGCTTACATGGTGAAACTTTACTGACTTTGCTTACATGGTGAAACTTTACTGACTTTGCTTACATGGTGAAAGTTTACTGACTTTGCTTACATGGTGAAAGTTTACTGACTTTGCTTACACAGATGTGAATGTTTAGCCAACTCGGAGAGTTCTAGTGACTGCCAACTCGGAGAGTTCTTGAGACTGCCAACTCGGAGAGTTCTTGAGACTGCCAACTCGGAGAGTTCTTGAGACTGCCAACTCGGAGAGTTCTAGTGACTCTGCACATTCTAAATGTTTAGTGACTAGTTGCACTCTCGTGAAGATTGACTAGTTATTTAAAGTTTAGTAACTTCCACACTGAAGGTTTAGTGAGTTTGATTACACGCTTGTGGAGGTTTAGTGTATCTGGTTACACACTAGTGAAGGTTTAGTGCAAAGACTATATACTGAAGGAAGATAGGGAGGCTCAAAATAGAATGTTAATACGCTAGCTGGCAACTCCAAAGTGAACACAATAGTTGGTTGCTCCGATTTCAGATGGCGTTGTAGGTATACTTCGTTTTTCGTCTGTTTTATATTCAGAATTTGACAGTTGACTCAAACGAAATCATGGCACCGACAGTAAAGAAGTCACACAAGTGTGTTGTGTGCCATAAACGAAAAGAAACCGATCCTCATTTGGTATTTCACAGGTCCCCTAAGGACAAAGAACGGTCAGTACAAACAGTATAATACATGCAGTATGTGCTGCTAATGAGTAAGCCCCACTGATATTGGATGTAAGATTAAGGCAAGGCATCCACAGCAAATCTCTTTTGTTTTTAATTTTTTGTTGGCTCGTATGCTACCTTATTTCTATTTCCAACCCCCTTTTTTATTATTTTTGTGTGATACAATTTTGGGAAAATTTACAGTTTCATCCATTATGGGAAATCAATTATAATATATTTCCCGAGTAAAGCAAGTCTTTTGTAGTATTTCTGTAAAATATTATTTGTCGCAAATGCCTAGTTCTTTATATCGACGATCAAACTCACGCTACTCATGTCTTACTCCCAGATTTTTTCTAAGTCTGTTGTTATTGTTAACTGTGTCTTGTATTTGCTTAAATGAGCCCTGTAACCACTATAATCCGCAGACAAACTAGTCCACTATAAAGTCTTACACGTTTGGCCAATCACAGCGCCTATCCACTATGACGTCATACATGTTTGGCCAATCACAGCGCGACAATACAACAGCGCCACAATACATCTTTCCCATGCATTTTATTTCGTTCTTAGAAATGGAGGCCGTAGCAAGCACGTCATCTCATGTTGCACAAGTTGAAATTCCATCTTCTTGTCCTGACTGTTTCCTAACTTGCAATGAATTTGTTGTAAGTTATTCGGGGATTATTGAAAACCTAGTGGATTTGTGCCAGAGAGAGAATTTAATTTTACAAAATCAAAATTGGCCTGCATGTCAAGGAACCTTCCCAACTGCTTCACGTTTTCCTCAAAGCAGCAACACATCTTGATGAACCAACAGTTTAAGGTAAGCTTCATTAATTTATAGAGTATATTATAATGGTGATAGTATAACGAAGTATGCAGCAGTACCATCCCTTTGGATTTGGTTTGATGGATGTGTTAGGTAGTGGCTGTAAGGGGGGGGGTGGCCTCGCAGGGGTAGGCCTAGGTAGGGGTACAGGGCCCTAGGTTAGGTGGTTGTATTAGGTTCGGTAGTGTCCCAAAATTCACTGTGGCCTTAAGGGGGGGGTCGCAGGGGGGGGCTTTGCCCCCCCCCCCGGTAGGCCTAGGTAGGGGTACAGGGCCCCTAGGTAGGGGTACAGAGCCCCTAGGCTAGGTTAGGTGGGTTTATTAGGTTCAGTAGTGCCCTGAAAATCACTGTGGCCTATCTAGCCCCGGTAGGGCTAGATAGGGGTATAGTGGGAGGGGTGGTGGAAGGATAAGTATTCATTTATTGCAAATATCATTTGACGCCCCCCCCCCCCACCCAAAACCCCGGTTCCCACCTGGTGTCCCCCATAATTATTGGGATGAAGTAGGGTCTTTCTGCATTCTAGAACAACTTAGTAAATCTCCAAATCGGATGGTTTGCGGTCAAAATAAACGTCAAATTCGTTGGAACTACACTATTTCTGATGCAACAAATATATTTTTATTCCAGTTTCCCCATAATGGATGAAACTGTAAATTTACCCAATTTTGTGTTATTTTGATCCTTTTGATTGTACATTTATACATTTATTAGTTTATAATACTAAACTATACACGAGTGCATCATGCTTCTCCATTTCAATAAAAAATAAAATACAATTGTTTTTATACACCTAATATCTTTCCATCTTACAGTGGGCTACAAACTGTAATTAAATATGCCTACACATAGCATTTGTGGCTAAGTTAAAAAAATCAGATATACAGTATGTTTTAATTTATTCGAATGTGGTATTGTATAGAACATTTAAAAATGGTTGTAATATACTGTACAATAGTTAAATTTCTAAGAAAATTAACTAAATCATAAGAGATATAGCTATTGAATTTCTGAAAAATAGACTGAGTAACACAATTTGCAATTTAGTTACCAAAAATTTAAGAATATCATGAATGAGTAAAATATACTGACATAGTAATGCAAATTATGAACATATGTCGCAAAATTTACAATCAAACTCCATCCTATAAACCCGTAAGCATTACCCCTCTGAATGTTTGGTTGCTCTCTCAACAGATGGAGCCATTCGTTTCGCATGGGAGTATCTGGCATCTTTTCATAGCACACTCATCTGTGTTATAAGACTCAGCTTTCTAATCTTCCTTCAGTATATAGTCTTTGGTTTAGTGTATCTGGTTACACACTAGTGAAGGTTTAGTGAATCTGGTTACACACTAGTGAAGGTTTAGTGAATCTGGTTACACACTAGTGAAGGTTTAGTGAATCTGGTTACACACTAGTGAAGGTTTAGTGGATCTGGTTACACACTTGTGAAGTTTTAGTGAATCTGGTTACACTTGTGAAGGTTTAGTGAATCTGGTTACACTTGTGAAGGTTTAGTGAATCTGGTTACATTTGAGAAGGTTTAGTGAATCTTGTTACACAATAGTGAAGGTTTTGTGACTAGTTACACACTAGTGAAGGTTTTGGGACTAGTTACACTAGTGAAGGTTTTGTGACTAGTTACACACTAGTGAAGGTTTTGTGACTAGTTACACACTAGTGAAGGTTTTGTGACTAGTTACACACTAGTGAAAGTTTTGTGACTAGTTACACACTAGTGAAAGTTTTGTGACTAGTTACACACTAGTGAAAGTTTTGTGACTAGTTACACACTAGTGAAGGTTTTGTGACTAGTTACACACTAGTGAAGGTTTTGTGACTAGTTACACACTAGTGAAGGTTTTGTGACTAGTTACACACTAGTGAAGGTTTTGTGACTAGTTACACACTAGTGAAGGTTTTGTGACTAGTTACACACTAGTGGAGGTTTTGTGACTAGTTACACTCTAGTGAAGGTTTATTGAATCCGGTTACAAACTTGTGAAGGATAAGTAAATCACGTTACACACTTGTGAAGGAGAAGTGAATTTGGTTGCACATTTGTGAAGCCTTTGTGAATCTGGTTGCACACTTGTGAAGGGTTTGTGAATCTGGTTGCACACTTGTGAAGGGTTTGTGAATCTGGTTGCACACTTAAGGGTTTGTGAATCTAGTTGTACACTTGTGAAGGGTTTGTGAATCTAGCTGCGCACTTGTGAAGGGTTTGTGAATCGGGTTGCACACTTGTGAAGGTTTTGTGAATCTGGTTGCAGAGTTGTGAAGATTGGGGGAATCTGGTTACTCGTGAAGGTTTAGTGAATCTGATTATTCACTTGTGGATGTTTAGTGAATTTGATTATTCACATGTGAAGGTTTAGTGAATATGGTTACAGACTAGTGACGGTTAAGTGAATCTGGTTAGACTAGTGACGGTTAAGTGAATCTGGTTACAGACTAGCGACGGTTAAGTGAATCTGGTTAGACTAGCGACGGTTAAGTGAATCTGGTTACAGACTAGCGACGGTTAAGTGAATCTGGTTACAGACTAGCGACGGTTAAGTAAATCTGGTTACAGACTAGCGACGGTTAAGTGAATCTGGTTACAGACTAGTGACGGTTAAGTGAATCTGGTTACAGACTAGTGACGGTTAAGTGAATCTGGTTACAGACTAGTGACGGTTAGGTGAATCTGGTTAGACTAGTGACGGTTAAGTGAATCTGGTTAGACTAGTGACGGTTAAGTGAATCTGGTTAGACTAGTGACGGTTAAGTGAATCTGGTTAGACTAGTGACGGTTAAGTGAATCTGGTTAGACTAGTGACGGTTAAGTGAATCTGGTTAGACTAGTGACGGTTAAGTGAATCTGGTTAGACTAGTGACGGTTAAGTGAATCTGGTTAGACTAGTGACGGTTAAGTGAATCTGGTTAGACTAGTGACGGTTAAGTGAATCTGGTTAGACTAGTGACGGTTAAGTGAATCTGGTTAGACTAGTGACGGTTAAGTGAATCTGGTTAGACTAGTGACGGTTAAGAGAATCTGGATACTCACAAGTGACGGTTAAGTGAATCTGGATACTCACTAGTGACGGTTAAGTGAATCTGGATACTCACTAGTGAAGGTTTAGTGAATCTGGATACTCACTAGTGAAGGTTTAGTGAATCTGGATACTCACTAGTGAAGGTTTAGTGAATCTGGATACTCACTAGTGAAGGTTTAGTGAATCTGGATACTCACTAGTGAAGGTTTAGTGAATCTGGATACTCACTAGTGAAGGTTTAGTGAATCTGGATACTCGCTAGTTTAGGTTTATTGAATCTGGATACTCACTAGTGAAGGTTTAGTGAATCTGGATACTCGCTAGTGAAGGTTTAGTGAATCTGGATGTTCTCTAGTGAAGGTTTAGTGAATCTGGATACTCGCTAGTGAAGGTTTAGTGAATCTGGATACTCGCTAGTGAAGGTTTAGTGAATCTGGATACTCGCTAGTGATGGTTTAGTGAATCTGGATACTCGCTAGTGAAGGTTTAGTGAATCTCGATACTCGCTAGTGAAGGTTTAGTGAATCTCGATACTCGCTAGTGAAGGTTTAGTGAATCTCGATACTCGCTAGTGAAGGTTTAGTGAATCTGTATACTCGCTAGTGAAGGTTTATTGAATCTGGTTACACTCTAGTGAAGGTTTATTGAATCTGGTTACACTCTAGTGAAGGTTTAGTGAATCTGGTTACACACTAGTGAAGGTTTAGTGAATCTGGTTACACACTAGTGAAGGTTTAGTGAATCTGATTATTCACTCGTGAAGGTTTAGTGAATCTGATTATTCACTCGTGAAGGTTTAGTGAATCTGATTATTCACTCCTGAAGGTTTAGTGAATTTGATTATTCACATGTGAAGGTTTAGTGAATATGGTTACACACTAGAGAAGGTTAAGTGAATCTGGTTACACACTAGAGAAGGTTAAGTGAATCTGGTTACACACTAGAGAAGGTTAAGTGAATCTGGTTACACACTAGAGAAGGTTAAGTGAATCTGGTTACACACTAGTGAAGGTTTAGTGAATCTGGTTACTCACTAGTGAAGGTTTAGTGAATTTGGTTACACACTAGTGAAGGTTTAGTGAATCTGGTTACACACTAGTGAAGGTTTAGTGAATCTTGTTGCACACCATTGAAGGTTTAGTGAATCTTGTTACACACCATTGAAGGTTTAGTGAATCTTGTTACACACCATTGAAGGTTTAGTGAATCTGGTTACACACTTGTGAAGGTTTAGTGAATCTGGTTACACACTTGTGAAGGTTTAGTGAATCTAGTTACACACTTATGAAGTGTAGGTGTAGGGATTGGTTACAATCTTGTGAAGATTTGACGACATTGTTTACACAGAAGGTTTATTGACTTTGGTTACTCACACAATGTGAAGGTTTTGTGACTTTGGTTACACACTTGTAGTTATACACTCGTGAAGACTTTACTTTGGTTACACACTTGACTTTGGTTACACACTTGTGAAGGTTGTCTTCGGTTAGACTTATAAAGCTTTGACTTTGGTTACACACGTGAAGTTTTTTGAAGGAGTCCGAATACTTTTGCTTATTTCTAATTTATCAGATTTTAATTTATATGAATAATTTACTTGAAAAGCGTACCTGGCGTCTGGTGAGAATTTGTATAACAGCGTGTAAATTATATCCTGAGTTATATACTTTAATTACTAGAACTGTAATTCGCTATCAGAAATAAAGGATTATTGGCTAGTTTGGTTATCTGTTTTACGGGGCTTGGGTCATAATTTTCATATTGGATTAAATTTTGAAGTCAATTTTTTTAAGTTCATAGTTTACTTTCTATGCAGGCGTAGTTTGTATTTGATTTTGCCCATTTTTTTTTTTTGTACGACTTAATCATTACCTTCTTTTCTTAACCTATCAAGAGCTTCCTAATATTTATGCATAAGTTTCCGGACGTTCTAAAACACCTATTTTTCCACCCTCGCCTTTAGAACTAGCATAACTATCGCATGAAGTCTCCAAGTGGGATGCAAAATATGTTTAAATTTAGTGTGATTTTATATCTTTTGATTTGAATTTTGAAAATGCTCAATGTTCAGTAAATAGCTATTGTTGCTTATATGAATGTGAAATATATCATGAAAGAATCCTCCACAGGGCTTACATGCGCAGCTCCTTATGTATTGCTTGCCAGAACAGAGCAGTGACGTAATGTTAATTTTGCAAGCGTACCGAGCCACGGCGGATCAAACGCTACTGGGAGTGAAGGTGTATCGAATACTTTAATTTGTTGCCACTTACATGAACTATATACTTTTCCAAATCTTTATCTTGCTTATTTTTCTTTTATATTATTGCGGCAAATCACCCATTGGCATTTCCTCGTTCAAAAACTCTGGTTTCCCACTGATGCCCCCCATAATTGTCTGTGTAAGGAGGTCCAAAAACTCATCTGCCCCCAATTATCATGGTCAGAAATGCATCAAATACAAGATAACGAGTAGGGAAAATATATTGCTCCCTTGTTTGGCTAGATATAAAAGTATAGCTAATATTTACCGTTTTGAGTTTTAAGATTAAATATTTTTCATCTAAATTTCTCTAGTACTTCCATTAAAGGTTAGTTTCTTCGATTTTGGGTCATATCTAAGAATATTCTCACTTCAGTAACCCTGAAGTGTTTCAGCTATGTATAAAATTTATTTTTCAAATGTTTTCGGCTTTTACAAAATATATCTTGCTGTTAGGGTAGATTTTGGTCTTAGGTGACGTTGTTTTCTTGAATTTCTCAGGAATTTACGTGATATCTTATAAGCAGATACTAGTTACTGAATTAGTAAATAGTAAATTTTTTTATATTGAAGTAAAGTTATCACAGTGGGGATTTTGTAGTTAGGAATGAACACTTTTGAAATTTGATTCACGAAATGATGTGGAATTGTAATTAATGCAGTCATTGATGTTTGTATTAAATTTATAAATATAGCCTTCGGCTATTTAAATGCCTAGATTTTGTCTTGTGAAAATTATTTCGGCAGCTTCATACAAAAGTAGGTTTTTACCAAGCGTTTTAGTTAGTTTTTATTGGGTAAGCAAATTAAGATATTCTTTAGAAGCATTGGGATATATATTTTAATAACTCTATTACTTTTGAAAATATATACTCTTGGTAAACAAATTATTAGCATTGTCGCTGGTAATGACTTTAAAGATAGTCTGGGTAGCCAAAATATTTACACTTTATTTTTCTCTTCCAGATTTTTAATGATCATACTGACTGAGGTGCTAAAGCTTGAACGATGAGCTTCACACATAAAAATCGTGGAAATTTTATAAAGAAAGATTTCATTCAGCTGAACTGGAGTAAATTTATCAAAAAAATATCTACTTGGAAATTGACCCACAAATTCAAAACCTTCGGTACTGGTAGGTGTATATAACTTTAAATGACATTTATTTGGCTTCATGGCTATTATGCAACCTTTGTAAAATGAAAAACTCAATGTCCGTTCAAACTAAACTCTTAAAACAAAAACTGTTTTATTGCAATTAGGAATTAAAATTTCACCTGTAAGTGGAAGTCATTCATGTTTTCTGAAGTTATTGTATATAATCTCTAAATTACTGGGCCACAACTTTAATATTAGAAGTACAGTAATAGGGAAATCTAATAATTTTAAGAGATAAGGATATTTATACTTTGTATCTCAACATACAGGGGGATTTGAGTTTGTTACCAGTGTGTAATTCTGTTTAAGTTAATTTTGATTGACAGATAATTTGATAAATGTAAATGTACCTGAAATCTATTAACTAAATTGTCTAATATAAAGAGAAAAATATTCAAATTGAAGATAGAATGAAAAAAGTGACTTGGTGAAACATTTTCTTTAGGTTGATTTGCTATGAACGATCAGATTAAGTCCCCACCATCACCAATTTGCAATGGCTAACGTGGTGATGAAAACTGGCTAAGTCACAGACGTGAATAAGGACATGTCTGAGACCTTTGTATTGATGCGGACTAAGAATATCTGCATTTTTGTTGTTGTATATGACAAGTTTAAGTTTGTTCAAAATTCCATATTTTGAGCAGGTAACAAATAATTGTTCAGCACCAAATACAAGCCGTTCAGCTCATTGCTATGGAGATAACTTTGAGTGGCAAATTTGGGCGACAGCTGAAACTAGCCGTATAACATTGAGCAAGGCGGTACATCTCCCATTTGCCAGCTAGGTGAAATTAGGGTGACGATATGTGGAGCCTCAATCCTGCTCACATGCGCAGCCACAGCAGCCAACACACTCTACTTTTCATTTCGGCTCGGCAAAGAACGGACTTATGTCTGCTCTCTTCCACTCGTTTAGTTTCAAAAGCCTATTCTACAAAATACTGGACTAAAATTTTAAACTTATCCCTTTAACTAGTATATTTGTGTGCATTCAAATAAGAATGCAGGTTTGTCCAAGTAAGGAAGGGCATGCCACGGCACCTTTTTTTTTTTTTTTTTTTTTTTTTTTTTTTTTTTTTTTTTTTTTTTTTTTGTGGGACTGATCACCACTCGCTCTGTCCTACGTGCAGAGAGGACAACTGTTTCCAAGCATCTCCACGTATAATGCGGTGTCTCCGGCACAATGGCAGAGATTTGAAAGAGCAAGAAGGCTGGGAGGAATTCTTCACCTTTGTGGTCATCCTCGAAGGTGAGAAAACACCTCTCCAACTTTTGCTTGTCAATACCGCCATGTTGACTGCTCGATCGGTCTCCCCTGGTAATTTATCGGGAAAGTCTCCCCTCTGGTAATTTATTGGGCCAGTGGAGATAACTTGACTTGGGATAACCTGTAGCTTGGATATCCAGGTTCATTCCCCCAGAGATACAACTCAGGCTTCCTTTGCAAGGGATTTCCTTTGTTGATGTTTTACGCAAACTTAGGCCTTTGTAAAGGTATTTGGGCTCAGTCAAGAGTGCACTTGCTAGAGGTTCTCAGTCAAGGAAGAAGGGAGGGAATCCCCACCTCGTAGGAGGGTTTCTAAAACAAACTTTCTCCATAACATTCTACTTTTAACGGATGAGGGAAAACTTAAGACGAACACTTTGCCGTATCCCATCAGAACAGATTTTCTAGATGTAAGCCTAGCCTCTCACTTGAAAGAGTGCAATTTGGTCTAGTGTGCACTTGTCAACCAGTCCGCTGGATGATCAGTCTAAAATCATTTCAGGTGTTGTCCGTCCTTTCCTCCCAGGGGTGAAAAGTAGTTCACCTAGTTGGTTTCCTTCAAGGGGTTTAACCAACAGCATCTAGTAATCTTAATTATATGCTCGAGGTACTCGGAACAAAATATCTCTGGGATACACGAAGGTGGGACTCTAAAAAATGTGTTTGGAACACAGTTCTGCCCAAAAAGTGTCAAGATCAGAGACTACCATTCAACCTGGTACTTTATTTCCTGATACTTCCATTATGTCAAGTTACCCCTTAATCCAGTCACCTAGTTTAGATAAAAAATGATGGATGTCAAAATTTCTTAAGAACACTTTAGCAGAACTATAGCAAAAGTGATTGAGAAAGGAATAGAAATTAAAAAATCAGTCATAGGTAAGGGAATCCAGCGCCCACACTGTTCATTTAGCATGAACACAATAGAATCCTAATTAGGTTAGTAATATCACCAAGCAGGAAACTTAACACAACACTCACCAATGTGAGCTTGGTATGTCTTGAGACAGTTCGGACCATGAAGTATAGTAGACACAACATTCTGAATCTGCCACAATAATGTTCTCCATTCAATTGAATCGTCACCAACCACCTTGAAATGCCAACTTAGCCCACGGTCACCTTTTCAACACTCCCATCGCCACAACACTATCGCCTATTCAATGCTCGCCTCGCCAGAACTCTCCAGTGTTGGATGCTTCAAATCAATAGAGAAATTTACCCTACCTATTCCTACTTTTTCACGAGATTCTCACTATTAGGAGAAGCCAGTGAGCTTCTCACCTTCACATCACTCGCCTTCTCAGGGAGCTCCTGATGGGCACTCTTTGGATATTCATGTGCATAGAGATCAGTGTACAAACACATTGCATAACTGGATTTATGCTTTTCAGGCAGTACAGATGAACGGAAAATGGAGATTATAAGCCGTATACTTCACTCAGGATAAACCCTGTTTCAGTATTTAATGAAAATTAAAAAAAAAGTGGTTACAGGCAGCTTCCTGGCTAGATTACTGGTTGCGTTCTGGATTATCTGTTGGAGCAATGACTTCGCCAGTAAACAGAATAGAGAAGCAATGTTTGCTTTCCTGCTTTATGGCATTCAAACCATAGAATTCCTAACTCAATGTTCCTAACCAGTGGGACAACAAGGGGTTGGCAGTAAGATGCAGTCTTCTCAAAATTTAGGAAAAGTTCAGAGAACGGAAGCTGTAAAGCTACATAACCCCATGGGTGGTCCCTCCCTCCTTAATGTTGAGGACAGTGGCAGGGGCAGAATGGGGTAGGAAAAAAAGGCAGGACTGACAACTTAGAAGAGTGATGACATCCTGCACATATCCCGAACCTCAACAACAATGCTCTTACCAGCCAAGTGTCCAGCTCAAAAGAAAAGTCCTAAGCAGCCTTTACAATTGGCGCCAATAACCCTGAGATCAAGGTAACGCTTTCGACCCAGAACACTAAGGAAAGGTAGAAAGAACCAACGGGGTCATCAGGTCAACAGGCTCTTAACTCAGACCAATCCACTGGTAGGAGATTGCCTTTAAATCAGATGGTAGCGGTAGAGGTTTTAAGAGACCGAATCTTGGTTGGTTGCTCTCCTCGGGGCAGAATAATATATCGCATTCACACACTCCCTCCTGACCTACCATCAAGTGATCAAACTCCTACGCGAAGTGATCTGCAAAGGAACAGGCCATTCAGGTTAAAATCCTGACCATGCTAGAGAAGGCTTTCAGAGGTTTGAGAAGTCCTCAGGCTTCTACAGTAGCATATTTCTGGTCAAAAAGGCATCAGGAAACCATTAATGGATCTCTCGGCTTTGAACGAGTTTGTTCACCAAACACGGTTTTAAGATAATGACAGCACTAGCGGTAAGTTACACCAAAGGACTAGTTGATGATACCTAATCTTAGAGACCCTCCCAGATACCCATCTATCCTGCCTTGAAGTATCTAAGGTTCTCCCATAAGATACCAGTTTAGTGCTGTGCTTCTACCCGTCTACAGACCACAAGTGTTAACCTTTGTGTCCACATAGGCACACAAGAATATTTGTCTCCTGCACTTTAGATTGGCTTATTCTCGCATAATCAAAGATGATTCTGCTTGAGACACTTCTCAAATTTGGTTAAGATAAGGGGGTAATGATAAATCTTAAAGTAATCGCCGCAAATTCAAAATCTCTTGAATTTGGAAATGAACATACACGAATCTAGGCAGTCTTCCTGTCCTTGCCAAGAATACACACAATAGTAGCAGAACTACTTTCTTGAAAGACGAACTGTCAGCACATATTTGGAAGAATGGTGGGACATCTCCTGTCCTTGGAGGCACAAGTTCCTAACAACTTACTGCACGACATTTTTTTCACTAGTTGAAAGGAAGATGTCTGGATACTTGTCATCTACTGTAGTCTTCCAAGTGAAGCTGAATACCTTTGTGGTTTGTGTCGTGGAAGGGGTAATAAGTATTTTTTGAGTTAGCACTTTGGGGTTAGTGGTTAAACTGATATTTAGATTTTTTGTAAGTCATTTACAATTTTTAAACTAATAATTTTTAAGATTTTCCCATGTCAAACCTTATATTTATATAACTACCCATCGCTTCAGGTGACATGTTTGACTGTTTATAGTGGGAAAACCACTTGTTTGTTTTTAAACAATTGTGCTGTGGCCTAACAATTTTTCTCCGAAAATTTTTCGGAAGGCAGAGTCGATAACTAAATTCAGAATCAATGAGTGATAGAAGAAAGGAAGGTACAGTCTAGTAAAGAAGACAAACTTTTTGCTCAGCTCGATGTATATTGGGGGTATAAATGTCCTCTTGCCCATTCATCCTAGAGTTGGTTTGGAGGGCATGAAACACATAAGTGAACCATAACCCGGGGACTACTGATGTCTGGAAACCATCAACAGACTTCATTGAACCATCCATTGTAATCATACATGGCTCTCGACAATATTCGCTGGAATAGATGTGCTTGGGGTATGTCGCCCTGAATGTGAGATGCAGTATTGATCTGGTGATTTAAGATTTACTTGGCAACATTTTCGCTTAAGGTTAAAATTTTTCTCTCAACCCAGAAAGTCCTTAGCTAATCAGTTTCTTAAATATTATAAAGGTGAATTGCCATATTTAACTTGATTTCGTCCAGAAATCAGTCCGGTTTTTTATAATCTAAGGGTTAGAAAATTTACTTCATTTTTGGGTTAAGAATCGGTTACATAATTCGAATTAGCCTGTATTTCTTACCTACTACAATAATATTGTCCTTAGTTTATCAATGTGTTGCCCGGAGATATTACCAGTTTCATTTGAGAACTTGGCATTTGACACCAGACTAGTTTTATTTAAGAGTATTTTTTTTCTGACTTTAATGGCCATATTTTACTGATATTTCGATATAATCTGTAAATTATTTATTTACGGTTTTCAGGATATCTAAGTGCAGTGTTTATCATCAGTAGATTCGGCAGGCTCTGCATCACCTGTTCAATGATGGTGTCACTGGTGAGTTGAATCTCAAGGTTTTATTCCTATTCAGCTCAACTAATATTTGCATTCACTTTATAATGATGAAGTATAAAAGCCATGTACTGCTGTAAATGTTTTTGATTGGTCAAGCTAATAAATTGTTTAGTGATATTCAACTATTTCTACATAAAGCTAAAATGAAATTGTCCACATGCTCAGTTAAGTCCAAGTGGTGAAAGGCTATTGCTCAGCCTTGAGCCTTAACCTTAAACTAAATGGAGTTAGTTTCCTCCTTGATTGAATTGGCCCTCCTCATACGTAGGTTAGTTACCTTGCCCTCGATCGGAAGTCAGACCACTGTCATAGAATGTAGGAGGAGTATACAATCCTTGGAAGGGGCTCCTTATGAACCTCTTAGTCGAGCCACAGGGCATGACCTGACACTAAAGATAGTTCCTCCTAGCCCCGGCAGATTCTAGACTCAGGCACTCTAGATTAGTCTCCATACTGTAACTGGTGATCCAGATCAACTCTTATACCCTGTAAGGGCACTGAGGAAGGTCCTTAAACTGTTCAAGCTTGACCACAGATCAACACTGCTTTATAGCACATGCAGGGTCAAGAGGAAGGGAACATACCTTTCTGGACCAGGAAAGTCATAGAACAAGCCCTTCAACCTGGTTATAAGTCTAGTATGAATTTGCGAGTATGTGTCCTGTGCCTCCTAATATACACACGTGCATATTGTTGAATCCCCAGTCTCTAAGCAAGGCTAGAATCTGGTAACGTCCAGGTAAAGTAACAAGTATATACTTTGACGAGTCACTAGATGGTTTTCTCACCTTCACAATTGCTCAGGCCAGTAGCTTGTGTGCAGAATTAGTCAGATAATAGGATGGGCTCTTCTACAAGCTCTTGCACAGTATACTGGGTCAGGGGTCAGTCAGTTGATCTTGGACTTGCACCCTCCTAAATGAGTCTCTGTAGTAGAGTTAAAGGGATTCTTTGCTGCAGGAACAAATAACATATGTAATTTTTCTCATAACCATACAAACCTAAAGCGCTCTGCGCATACTGGCCTGCCATCGCCTACCCCCTGGAAGTCCTGCCCACAATTGTGATTTGGAATGTTCTGCTGCTGCACATGTGAGCAGGGTGGAGGCTCCGCCCCCTGCCCCCCTTCCCACGTCCCTGGCCAGTGGGGAATGTACTACCTTGCTTGAAGTTTTACTGCTAGCTTTAGCTGTTGCCGAAATTTTCTCCATAGTAAAGAGCTTCAGGATTGTATGGTTATGAAAAATACAAATTAACAATGTCATATTTGCTCGTCACTCTAAGAGTTATCATAATAACGAATGCCCTCCCGCCAAGGATATTTGTGAAAGTGCTATCATGTGCGTTGGTTGTGAACATGTATACCTTGTTAGACTGTGAACATGTATACCTTGTTAGGACTGTGAACATGTATACCTTGTTAGGACTGTGAACATGTTAGACTGTGAACATGTTAGACTGTGAACATGTATACCTTGTTAGTTTGTGAACATGTATACCTTGTTAGTTTGTGAACATGTATACCTTGTTAGTTTGTGAACATGTATACCTTGTTAGATTGTGAACATGTATACCTTGTTAGACTGTGAACATGTATACCTTGTCAGGCTGTGAACATGCACTCTATATCTGGTAGACTGTGAACAAGTGTACAAGATAGAATGTAAACATGCATATCTTGTTATATTGGGAATTTGTATAGCTTAAAATCATGAGAATTTGTATGACTTGTAAAATTTTGAATGTATAAAACATTTCTTTTCAGATTGTTCAGAAGTTCAACTTAATGCATAACTGTTGAGATTTTTCAATAGGTAGAGGGAAAATTATAATATATATATTTAGATAAGTAAGAGGCATTAGTAATATTTTTCGTAAAAAAAGAACAAAATTAAACTTTACTCTGGCGCAAAGTGAAATATAAATTTTGACTTAATACAGTTAAAATAATATTGCTTGAAACTTCAAAGGTAAAGAGTGGTCCCATTTCTGGTAATGATAGCTAGTCAAAATTTTGATGTAAACTATATGCTTTGATTTCTTCCAGGTCTATTTTGATGTAAACTATATGCTTTGATTTCTTCCAGGTGTATTTGGAACATGTTTGAATCCTGAAAAAGTAATTAGAAAGTGAACGTTACAACGTAACAGAAAGGCAGCAGATTTAGAGAAGTCAAGAACTAGATGACTAGTTAGAAAATGATAGAAAATACTACAGCAAAAAACTGTACATTCCATTAATAAATTTCTATTGTAACAAAAATACTTTTAGTTCACATTATAAGTTAGTGTTGGTGGTTATTACTAGAATATATTAAGAGCTATTTTCCTGTTGCTGCTTTTCATTTTTGTAATGTAATTTTCCTATCTTATTTTTCATAGCGATCTCTTCCGATCTCGTCTTTTTAGCAGTTTTTTATTGATTTTTTTTGTTCAATATAGTTTTCTTCAAGCAATTAATTTTAATTCTCTTATCTGCTGTACTTAACATTTAAAATGTCTCTTGCGCTTTCTTCTGGTGCTTTTTATCTTTTTCTTTACTTTTATCTTGTCTTACTGTATTTTCCTGCTAGTTTTTTTTCTGGTCTTGTTTTTCATCCTTAGCCAACTCTTGGTTTCATGAGGCTGTGGTTACGCTATTATGAATAATTTTGACTGATATCTTTCAATTGCCGGATCCGAGACCTTACAGTTGCGTCCAGACAGTATGATATTCTTTTGTGCTCAGAAACTTTGATTTCTAATATGAGGCCATCATCTGAGCTCCTTATAAATGGTTTTAAGAAGCCAATAATGCTGAAACGTGATTCCATTCCTAGGGCCAGGGGAATGGCGGTGTATATTAGGACCGAGTACCCTGCTTCTCATAAGTCCTGCTATCAATGTGGATGTCATGAGATTCAGGTAATAAAAGTTTGTGGCAGGCATAACAACTTTTATTTGTGTTCAATCTACCGGAATCCAGACATGGATGATTCTATCTTTGATTGTCTTCTTACCATTATGGCTAAGATACAAGAAGATGATAGAAAGGCTTCGTTTGTCTTTGTTGGTGATTTTAATGCTCACCATAGGGAGTGGTTGAGTTCTATCTCTCCTACCGATCGCCATGGCTTAAGAGCTTTAGACTTTGCCTCAGAATCAGGCTGTGAGCAAATCATAAATGAAGCTACTCACAGGTCTGGTAATTGCTTGGACCTCGTATACACTGACTCCCCTGGCGTTATAACTAGTAAGGTTGGTTCTCCAGTCGGGACTTCTGATCATGCCTTGATTTCATTATTAGTGAAGACTGAGCAGCCTGTCCCTGATATATCATATTCTTGTAAAATTTATATGAAATCCCAAGCAGACTGGAATGGGATTTTGCATGATCTTTTGTGCTTGAATAGGTCACAATTATATAATAGTGTAGATCCTGTTGTCCCTTTGAATGAGAATCTAGTCAACATAATTGATAGGCGTATCCCTTCTCGTGTGCTAAGGTACCAAATGAAGGACAAACCGTGGTTCAATGATGATTGTAGACGTGCTTATTTGGAGAAGCAGGAGGCCTATCACCTTTGGAAGGGTAACAGATCAGATTTGACCTGGAACAACTATACTCAGCTTCGAGCTTTTGCTCAGAGTTTATGCCTCAACTGAAAAGGAGTACAATTTAATCATAAAAGAAACCCTCTCTGGTACAAATCAGGAACATAAATGGTGGTCTACCCTTAAATCTGCACTCTTTGGTGTAGATGCAACAGTTCCTCCTTTACTTAAACCAGATGGCTCAGTCACTCACTGTCCAAAGGAAAAGGCAACCCTTTTGGCTGATGTTTTTGACAGTAAACAGAGTAATGAAAAACTGAACTTCCTCATTCCTGTTTTCCTGAGGCTAAACTAACTAGTTTAGCTTTTCGATCTCATGTGATTAAAGCTCTGTTGATGGACCTTGATGCTTATGGAGGTGTAGACCCTAATGGTATTTTTCCTTTGTTTTTTTATAAAGACAGCAGATTTCTTAGCTCCAAAGTTATCTGTTATTTTACGCAAGTTAGCAAGAAGAGGAGCTTTTAGCACTTGTTGGAGAATTGGTAATGTTACTCCTCTATGTAAATGTGTTTGTGGTAGCTCAAGTCCCACTGATTACCGCCCAATTTCCATAACTCCCATATTATCTAAAGTTTTTGAACGTCTTCTGGAAAAACGTCTTAATAGGTTTGCTGAAGGTAATCATCTATTCCCTAGTTTGCAATTTGGTTTTCGGAAAGGCCTTGGAGCATGTGATGCCCTTCTTACAATCTCCAATGTAGTACAGAAATCCCTTGATTGTGGTCGGGAAGTTCGTATGATTGGCCTTGATTTTAGTGCTGCCTTTGACCGTGTTAATCATGAGGCCCTTGTTTTCAAACTCAAACAGTTGGGAGTGGGTGGGTCGTTTCTTAGCATTATTATTGATTTTTTAAGTAGTAGATCTCAGAGTTGTTGTTGATGGGCACCATAGTGAGTATAGGAATGTGATATCCGGTGTTCCACAGGGTAGTGTTCTTGGCCCATTACTTTTCATACTATATACACATGACATGTGGTTTGGCCTAGAAAATAAGCTTGTTGCATATGCAGATGATGCTACTCTCTTTGCATCAATTCCATCCCCTGAATGTAGATCTGGGGTTGGTGAATCCCTTAATAGAGATTTAGCTAAAATTAGTGCATGGTGCAAATTATGGGGTATGAAGTTGAATCCTAACAAAACTCAAAGTATGATTGTAAGTAGGTCAAGGACGGTGGCTCCTCAACATCCGGATCTCAGTATTGATAATGTTTCTTTAAATTTGTATGACTCTTTCAAAATATTAGGCGTGATTCTTGACAGCAAATTTACTTTTGAGAAACATATAAGGTCTGTCTTCTTCAATTGCACAAAAAATTGGCTTATTGAGAAAGTCTTTTAAGATATTCGGTGATCAATCTATTCTGAAGAAGTGTTTTAATTCTTTTATTCTACCTTGTTTTGAGTATTGTTCTCCTGTCTGGTCTTCAGCTGCTGATTCTCATCTTAATTTGTTGGACAGAAACTTACGGTCTATTAAATTTCTTATTCCTGATCTAGATATTAATCTCTGGCACCGTCGATCAATTAGTTCATTATGCATGTTGCATAAGATTTTTCATAACTCTGACCATCCTTTACATTCAGATCTCCCTGGACAATTCTATCCTGTTCGTAATACTAGGCAGGCAGTTAATTCTAATAGCCAGGCCTTCTCCATCATAAGACTCAATACTACGCAGTACTCTAGAAGTTTTATTCCAGCTGTTACCAAGTTGTGGAATGATCTTCCTAATCGGGTTGTTGAATCAGTAGAACTTCAAAAGTTCAAAGTTGGAGCAAATGCTTTTTTGTTGACCAGACGGACATGAGTCTTTTTATAGTTTATATATGAAATTTTTGTTGTTGACGTTGTTAATAGTTTATATATGATATATCTCTTTTGACATTACTTTTTTAGAATGATTTATTGTTAATTTGTTCTCTTCTGTTATTTATTTCCTTATTTCCTTTCCTCACTGGGCTATTTTTCCCTATTGGAGCCCCTGGGCTTATAGCATCTTGCTTTTCCAATTAGGGTTGTAGCTTGGATAGTAATAATAATAATAATAATTATAGAGATTTTGGTCAACATTCCTGCAGAGTTGAGCCGATTTGTAATTTGCTGAAGTTTAATGTTCTCTGTTCTAATTCTTTTACGACTGAACTTATAGAAACTAATTTTAGAATAGTTTTCATTTCTATCGTTTCCCGAAATTCTTTTAATGAATTTTAAGTTACACATTTGTTGCACGTTTCATTTTATGTACTAATTTGATTTAATGCATTTGCACAGCCATGTACTTTGTATTCCCAGTTTTTTTTAGTACTTTATCTTGGTAATCAGGTTCTCGTAGAATATTTTAACATTTGGATATTCTAGAATAACAGCTAAGACTAATATAAAAAATTATCAGTGATTTTTATATTAGATTTTTAAGGATTTTGACTTGGAAAATAATTTTCCAGCAATTATGCAATATGAAAAACGCTAAACTTTTCCTCATTTCATTTCTAGAGATGACACTTGGTTGTTTTGTTCCTCAAAATGTTTCTTATAAATTTGATTTCTACAAGACACCGTTGGAATTCCAGCAATTTTGGAAGAATTTGTTTCATATTGTTCTTCGTAACTCTAAAATGTTGAAGGTATGTTTTCCCTTTCTAAAGTGTGATCGACAAAATATATTATATGCTTTTGAGGCTTGATTTTAGTCTAAACTCGTGAGGTTGACTTTTATCAAGACCTTTCCTGAACTTTGGTTACATTTGACTAAGTGATTGCTTTATAAAACTTTAATGAATATGCCATTAATCAGTGGACAAAACGTTGCTAAATGACTAGCTAATGGCTTATATATAGTTTCTCAGATTGGCGAGGATATTAATCAAAATTTGTTGTATTTTTATTTAAATGGTTATAATTTAGATAACTGTAAATTAGACAATTTAGATAACTGTAAATTAGACAAGTTTAATATCAATGAAAGAAACTCAATTGTTTAGTGATTTTTATATCGAACTATACAAAATCTTTAACAATATGACTGGCGCATATAAAGGTGAAAACTTCAGCTTCATACTCAAGGAGATGGTTGTCTATTAGATACTTTAGTAATGTAATTCAGTAATGGAATTAAGATGTGAAAGGAAGTTGACTAGAATACTCATAAAATGTTATAATAGGATATTTAGACAAGGAGATAAGAGCAATTAAATATTGTAATGCACGTACATATCAATGTAAAAAATATATATCTATGTACATAAATTTGTTTCAATGTAAAGTTACTTCTCATTGTAAATTATTCTTTAAAAAACTGTAGAAATTTCTATTTAGGGTTACAAAAATTTGCTTGATATTTGCACTAGTTAACGATCAATTTCTTTTGCAGGTTTTAATGCGATCCTGATGATAAATGAGCTCTTAAAGAATTTTCACCAATAAAGGACTTTATTCAGGTATCGTGGAATGACATTGATGGAAAAGTAATTTATTGCAATTTATTACAGTACAATTGTGAAAAATTGACTTTAGTGACATTAGTAAGTGGATAAAACTTTTTATATAAGTTAGATAGAATAAAAAAGCAATTGACAAAATATAAGGGTTTGTGAAATTTCAAGTTTTTCAATTTTTAAATATAAAATAACAAAGTAGCCCCCACATAAATTGGAACTAAATTTTTATGGGGCAAGTGCTATAAGGTGTGGGGAGCCATGTGTACAAATTTTATTAAGTTTTCATTACCCTAATTGTTAAAAAGTTTTTGATTTCTAAACTTTACAGAATAGTTTATTACAGGGTTTTGTTAGTAGAAACTGTCGCCATCTGAAAACGTAGTTACCGACATTATAAACTTAGAAGCTAGTTGTCATTTATGTAAAAATTACTTTTTGATAATTACAACAATTCATATGCATAATTTATTTTTAGATTTAAAAAACTGGTCTGTTTGGCTATATCTTTTGTACGTAATTCGCCCGTCATAGGTTTTTCAAAATACTATTGCATGAGTTTAGGGTCTTAAATTGCATATTTACGTTTTTTACAGATTTTTTGCAAAGAGAAGATGCCTTTGAAAGGATACATTTAAAGACTGGTGAAAGGTAATTTTACTCTGTTGATTTGAAATACTCCGAATTATACGTACTTGAAAAACCATGTAACAGTTCTCAAAACTAACGAAAACGAGTATAAGAATAATGGTAATTGGCAATTAAATAAGCTCATTCAAACTTAAGTAAAGTGATTACTTAACCAACGGAATTGACATTTTTAACTACCTAAAAAATTTCTTTCAGATGTATGGTGGATATGAAGAATGTTTCAAGGAAATAGGACGGATAAAATGAAGATATTAAACTGGAGTAAGAAGAAATAACGGATGAAAAATGTTATTATCTATATATATAGATAGTTGGGAATAAACAAAAAAAATTTAACCAATTCAATATTTTATTAAATACCACATTGATAGTCATTTACAAGCGCTATGAAGTATGATTTAAGCCTCTTCAGAAAGTAGGCTGTTTCATTATCAATTATAGAGGGATATGAAGAGTGCGCCGAAATTGGCTCATGATGAGTGCGCCGAAATTGGCTCTTTTTAATGCTGCAATACATTTTACTTTGTCCCGTTTTCTCTTGCCTGCTGTGATAGCTACTTACTGCTTCTCTCTCCTGGTATCAAAATCGCAACTCAGTGTCCATAGCTCTCAACTCCTTACGAAGTGTCCATAGCTCTCAACTCCTTACGAAGCACATAAGACTGTATGGTGCAAAAGAACCTACGTTCTTTTCTGTCCTTCGTAAAAAAAGATATAATGAGATTGGAGATCTATGTCAAGATGAGTTGCGATTTATCCACACCCACAAGTTACCTGCATACGCCGCCTGAAAAGGAAAAAACGATACTTTCACTTCTAAGAATTGACCAACTTTCACTTCTAAGAATTGACCATGAATTTAGTTCAAAAGAATCTATATAACTAAACCTATAACAATTCACCAGTAAATAAAATTACGAAATTAATTTCTTAGACTAAAAAGACTTTTTGCGTATTTAAAGTCACTAAACGCCTGACGGGTTAAAAGGTTGTGAAAAATTTAACCTTCCGGCTAGTTATTTAGTAATGTTCAAATACAACACTTGCTAAATGCAGATTTAGCAGTCGTAAATACGATGTTAAAGTTAATTCATCTTAAATGTTACTCCTAAATGTTTCAAAATTAACGAAACAAGACAACACTTCCACACAATCTGAATTACTGTAAGTTCTGTAGCCCCTCACTTCAAAAACCTCAAAGCTTAAGGCTAGCAACCACAATACGATCATTTATCCAGGCTAAATTTCCTTATATTTCCAGTTAAACAACTATAGACTAGCTTACCTATAAAGACAACCTAAATCATGCTAAATTTCCCTAGACTTAAAATGTGTTATAGCTAAAATCATTAAAGACATGGAAGTACTCCAGAGAACAAGAGGTAATAGCTAAAAACTGAAATGGGACCTGCCTAAATCAGCGAGACCAAAAGTAAGATCAAGATACTATGCTCTACTCAGAGAAAAATATTTCACTTATCCGAGTCGCTAGCTTTAACACCTCACCACTTAAACTTCAAAGACAAATTACTATATAATCCAGTTTATACACCAAAACCGCTTTCATAAATTCAGATAAGAAACTGAACACCCTCATACGCTTACAATCATGTTAACTAGTGGCAACCATTGCTGTTAATCTAAACCAAGATATCTTAAAACTTTTGCAACCAAAGTTAAAACTACCTAAAAATTATCTACACAATTTAACCTGTACTCTTAAGAAAGCTATAATCTTCTTTAGAATTGCTGAATTAACTGGGTATATTAAAAAAAAATTAAGGCTTCTAACTGATCACTTACACATCAGGTACGATAGAAAACCTACAAATATTTTGGTTCTAAAATCTATGGAAATTACACTGTTGCTCAAGACCTCTGAGATTTTAAGTTTAAAACTCAAAGGCAAAATTTATAAATTTCCAATAGCGCAAAAAAACAACCGGAACTTAAAATTTGCGCAAAAAATTCAGGACACCAAATTACTACAAAAGAAAATATGTTAGTTTTAAAACCTATCCCAAGAGACTACTTTTGACAATCCTATCAGTGGAAACATCACTTTAAAGTTTTGCAGTGCACCGAATGCTACCGAATGAAAGTTCACATATGCTAAACGCTTCAAAGTTTAATACTAAACATAATAAAAAAAAAATATTTCTAACTTTTATTGCTTTGCACGCGTAAACACTACAGCAAAATACGAGCGATTTAGTTAAAACTTTTATATATGTAGTCTCTAATGACTACCCCAGGCAATATGCTTACTATACTAAATCTTACGTTCGCAACTTATAAGCAAGAACTTTTCAGATTTAAGACACGAAACCCGATAAAAAGGTTTGATAGCAGGAATTTCTTTCAATTAAAAAAAATCGACATTACGGCCAACTAAATTTTTCTATCTCACCTTTGGTTTATAAAATTAAAACGATCATTAATGAATACTGCTTATGAGGTTGACCAGCATTTCCAGTAATTAATAATACTAGCTATATCGACCAGACATATCAAAAATTGGTTTAAAAAATCCAAACCATAAAATTCCTAGCTCTTAAGCCCTGGACACCAGATGTGTAGTAGAAAAAAATGATTGAGAAAAAATAAAAATCTTACCTTCATACCACAAGCCCATAAAATGGCGATGATTACGGAAACCACAGATCCAAATTAGAAGATTAAAACGCGAAACGCAAATGCCTTGAGCAGGTAAATCAAGGTGTGACTCTATCTCAGTCCCAACACGCACTGATATTGCTACCTGATTTCTTACCGTTTACAGTTCCATCTTGCCGGTTTTCTTCCAAGTTCCAGCCAATCAGAAGGGTCCCGGTCATTATTTCAAGACAAAGAATGAGAAAACGACTTCTGATTGGTCGAGACACTAACAAGGAATCTTTATGAAAGCTGTTACTTTCAAAAGACGTTACGCCACCACTTACAAAACCAGTGACATCTGTTGGTTACATAAGTAACCATAAAATAAATCGGTGAACAAAAAATTATACATTGTACATTTAATAAGGAAACAATTCTTTATCTTAAGGGAAATGTTGAAACGTAAAGAAAAATCTTATTGCATCCTTTCCACTTCAAAATTCACTATGAAATAGACAGTGTCTGTTGATCTAAATATTGCATTGGGTACCATGAACAACATTCTTGTCAAATCTTTAATTTTTATCTTAAACCAATTATTCAGTAATAGTTCTCTGATGTTATAAAAGATGTTACAATTCTCGATTGGGAAATAACAAGGATTTGAGATTCCTTTGGGCCTATAAACTCATGATCATATTGTTATGTTATTTCTAATTTCTATTTTATTCTTCTGTTTCTGTTTTCGTACAATGCTGCTTTCCCTATATTAGGTTTCTCAGACTTGAAGAATTTTGGTTCTCAAACTATGTTTTAACTTTGAAATCTGCCATGCAATAATAATAATAATAATAATAATAATAATAATAATAATAATAATAATAATAATAATAATAATAATGTTAATATATGTCTTGGAAATTCTCCATGCTTTGTACAGGAAAGATGAAAAAACGTTCAGCTTAAAGTAATAAAATATAAAGCTGATGAAATTGAGGCCTACTCCGGTATAAGTTGTCTTTCTGTACACTGTAGTATTAATAGTAGTTTGTTCACTTTCCGACATTATGTCTAGTAATTGTAATATGTGGTTTTCTTCTTCTTCCGTGAAATTTATTTCAGTGTTCAGGATTTAAATAAGTAAAAAACAGTTCAGCCTGCTCCTTTTTCTCAAATATTATGTATGTGTCGCCCACATACCGTCTGTAGAATACAGGCTTAAAATCAATCGGACATTGCTCTAACTATTATCTTTTCGTAATAACATAGGAAAGCATTTGATAGTGGTGCACCAAGAGGCTGTCCCATTTACAATGTGTATTTTAGTTTATAGTATTCGCCATTGAACATGTAGTAAATGTTATCTGTGGCTTTTTTAATAATTTCTTAAGGTTCTTCAGTGCCATGTTTTCCTCGTTTGTTTGTTCAAGCATTATAATAATTGTATCCTCAACTGGTATATTAGTGTAAAGGGATTTTATGTCCTAACTGGCCATTTAGTTATTATTATTATTATTATTATTATTATTATTATTATTATTATTATTATTATTATTATTATTCGTTAAGCCACAACCCTAGTTGGAAAACCAAGATGCTATAAGCCCAGAACTCCAACAGGGATAATAGCTCAGTGAGGAAAGAAAACAAGGAAAGATAATATATTTTAAGAACAGTAACAAAATCAAAATGAATAATGCCATATATTAACTATAAACAGTTTAACCAAACTAAAGGAAGAGAAATACGATAGAATAGTGTGCCAGATTGTACACCCAAGCAAGATTTAACTGTACATTTTTAAGTGATATATAAGCCCTTTTTAAAGTTTACCCGTTGAAAGTAAAGTTTTCTATGAAATGTATTACGAGTATAGAGAAAACGTACAACGGTAATTTTCCTGCTGACAATACCGCCCATATAGGACTATTTTCTTTGTGTACCTTTGGCAACTCATAAAATTCTCGGTCTTATGCCGGTTGTATATATTTCTTTATATTTCTTTTCAGTGATATTTATTTTGATTCCCTGTTTCTTAGATTGCTGTTAATTCTATCTTCGAGCAATATCTTGTGTTTAAGTGGGTCATGTACATTTACCGTCTCAAAAATGTTATCCCTTTCAAATACACCCTTCACCTTTTTTAGATAGTTTAATTTGTGCATAGCTGTTCCCTTCGCTCTATCCGGTTTACAAATGATCAAGTTTTCTTTCTTTCCCAACTTTCTTAATATTTGTAAGTCGTACTTTATGGAAGAATCTCGTTTTGTTTTCAGATCTTTGTTTGTTTTTGATGTTGCAATATAACTGTCTCATTTGACTACAGAGTACTTCCTTCTTCCCACCTTGTTTTTGCTGTCTACCTTCAAGTTCATCTACAAACAATTCAAAATACAACTGCCACAGAAGCTCCTTAACCTAAGGAATTAAATTATGATCTAACTATAAGGATAACAATTCTTCTCTCTTCTATTCAAGAGCTTATCTGAAAAGTTATAGACTTTTGAACGGTGTATCGTCATCTCTTCCTACGCCTATTGACGCAAAGGGCCTCGGTTAGATTTCGCCAGTCGTCCCTATCTTGAGCTTTTAATTCAATACTTCTCAATTCATTATCTACTTCGTGCCTCAAAGTCATCAGCCATGTAGGCCTGGGTCTTCCAACTCTTCTAGTCCCGGTGTATAGTTGTTTTATTTACATCAACTGTTGGCCGTTTATAAAATCCCCCTAGAAAAAAACATCATTTTGGCAAGTGTTAACATTACTGTATCTTTATAGTTCACTAAATTTTCATGTACAAAAGATCGTATATGATTTTTTTATTTTGTTTTTCATTTACAGTATCATAATCTAAAAGCAGTCTCTGCTGTGTATTCTGGTCTTTCCTTTTCGCAGGAAGATCGTTGAGAAGTAACATTCACCAATCTTTGTAGAAACGCTTCCGATAAAGCGCTGTCTTGTAGAATTTAAAACGCACAAATATCAGTGTCAAATCCTATCAAAGAATTTTTTTTTTTTTTCAAAAAACACTACATTTAATTTTGTTTTCTCGCTTTTTCTTATGCCGGCCCTAGACGTAACTGTTTATCTGAACGATATAACTAATCAGTAAAAAATTGTTGCAAGCCATCTAACGTCACTGCCCCTACACCATTCCGATATATCGTTACAATTTGCATGGTTCCACAGTTTCTATAATGTCCTCCGAGGAGTAGGATTGTCTAGCTCTAGCAGATTTAGCTGTGGCATTATGCGTAAAAAAGGCAAAAAGTGCTTCTGGATCTAAGTGAGGTCGCAAGTGGAGTAGAGAATGGATGGCTACTGAAAAGAAAAACTCATACACACTTGTTGGCGGAGTTGAGAGCGGTGCCTAAGAATTGGAAAAATTATTTAAGGATGAACGAGGCAACGTACTTGAACCTTTTATCATTAGTAACACCTTTCATAGAGAACGAAGACAATCATGAGATATGCAATAACGCTCATGAAAAGCTGATAATCGTTAGATCATTCAGATAACAAGTATGAAAGATTCAACTGTTCATGCCGCTCGATCAGTTCATCTGAAACGATCAAAATCTGCGCAAATCTCCCCCCCCCCCCGCCCTACACGTCAGTTTTATCGTAACGATTTATCTGATTAGTTATATCGTTCAGATAAACAGTTACGTCTAGGGCCGGCCCTAGAGGCGTCTCCCACTTCCTTATTCCGACCCAGTCATCTTGGCATATCTGCTTGTTATTATGTCTACAAGGGGTGTCCCTCTTGGAAATCTTACATGAATAAGAAATTACAGGACGTTCAACAATGCAACAACAATGTAATCAACTACATTTCTTTTTCTAATTTCTATTTCCTTGAAGCTTTCGGGTATCAATCTTTAACCTATCATCAGCCGAATCAAAAATAATAATAAAAATTTCTTTATGTTAACAAATACTTACAATAACTATATACATTGCGAACAAAGGAAAGCAGTTTTACAACATCGTAAGTGTAAATGAAATGTATGTAAAAAATACAATCGTAAGAGCTATTTATAATATCTACATTGTCCTAATAACTAAAATATACAAAAATAGTTTATTACAAATAATACAAAATATGGTAAATTCCATATTTGGCATTAAACAAACAAAAATTGAAAAATAGAAATTTTGTTATAAACTCTTAAAACAATTTAACTGGAAAGCTTGAAGTTTCATTATTCAAAGTTAGTTCGAAGGTCTTAGTAATTAGACTTTCTCCCATTCGAGTTGTATATTGATAGTTACCTCTAAATACAATGGAAAATTCTTCCTCGTAGGTAACATACAGGTAAATATAGAAGAATTTTCCATTGTATTTAGAAATCCAAGAATATGGTAATCAAAGGAAATTATCACTGAAAAAGGAATATAAAGAAGTATATGCAACAGGTACAAGAGAAAGAATTTTGTATGGATTGCCAAAGGTACACAAAGACAATATCCCTATTAGACCGGTATTCAGGGTTTACACTTGTAAGGTCATTCCCTTAGTTTGAGGTAATTTTCCTGGTTTCAAGGTAATTTTAAGGTAATTTTGGTTTCACTAGAATAAAATTTGAGGAAATTGGAAATTTTTTAAGGTAATCTGAGGTAAAAAGCCGCCGCATTTAAGGTGATTTCTACGTGCTCAACTTTAATTAAACCCTGCGGGTAATGTCAGCTAGAAAAACACCATTGCACGTTTTTTTTTTTTTTTTTTTTTTTATGAAATTTTAAAAAAATTCATAGAAAACTTTACTTTCAATGGGTATACTTGAAAAGTCAGCATGCAGCTTATAGATGACTTAAAGAATGTACAGTCAAGTAGTGGAAACTACGTGGACAGTTACGACATTATATCTATATACACTAATATGCCAGTTGATGAAACAATTAATAAAATACTTGAACAAATAAATGAGGAAAACATGGTGAGGTATATAGATAAAGAAGAGCTTAAACAAAGGCTGAAAAAAGCAACAGATAACAGCTACTTCATGTTCACTGGTTAGTACTATAAACAGGTAGTATATCATTTAAAAAGCTTACAGGAGACTAAACTTACTGCCATATCTTTGCTCAGATAGCATCTATAACGTTTAAAACACGTCCAGAAGACCATAATTACTATGAGATCTTTACACAGATAAAATATATAATGTTTACAACGTTTCCAAAAGACTAAAATTACTGCC